>NC_140616.1:735000-745000 GCF_057381915.1 Diplotaxodon limnothrissa | reverse complement strand
CCTTTCTGCTCAACCCTCCCTCTCTCTTCAACACTTCATCCACCTCTGCTTTATTTCGGTGCTTATTTTTCCAGAGATGTCACACACTTTGGATTCTAGCCAATCATTTTACCTTTCCAAGCGTAGTAGGCGGGTCCAGGTACGTACGTTCTTTTAGAGCAGAGCTACAGATTAAAAATGTCCAAGGCGAAGCGGTCAGAAGTCTGGCTGTACTTCACAGCAAAAGATGCAAACTCAGCAGCAACAAGTGCTTTAAGCTGATACTGTGATACTGTCAAAGGAGGTAGCACCTCGAATCTGATGAAACACCTGGCGACGCATAGCGTTTTTTTATAAGCCGAGAAATGCACCGTATTTGATAGCTTGCTGCGAGACCTCACACCGAGCACATCTACTGCGGGTGTGGTAAATCTCCATTAGAGAGTCAGCGCGCATCGCCCCGTGCGTGGGGCTGGACGGTGCTTATCATTTTGCAGAAAAAAAAGAGAATGCTGAAAAGAAAAACATGCGAGGTTTTTGGACAAAGTTTGTTCTCCATTCTTTAAGCACCGTTCCAAAAGTACCGATTTGGCACCGGTATCCAATAAAACCTAAACGATACCCATCCCTAGCCCTGAGTGAGTCCCAGCACGAAAGCCTGGAGCTGGAAATGAGCCTTCAGGGCACCTGTGCTAAAGCTAACAGCAGCGTTGAGGTGATTGGCTGTTTCAGAGCAGTGAGAAGATGAAGGCGCTTCCAGGTCCTCGCTAACAAAACTGCTCTTTGCTGGATGATGAAAGCGCCGCGTGTCAGAGGTGTCGCCTGCTCAGCTCCTCCCAGGGGAACAGAGCGCTCTGTGAGCTTCGGGTGAGCAGGTTTCCTTCTCACCGCCGGAGGTTTCAAAGCACACAAAGCTTCTGCTAAATGGGGTCATTGGCTGTCAATCAAACCGCAGCGGCACGGCGGCGTGATGGGAAAAGAAAATAAGAGCGCAGTTCTGGATTGACACCTGAAATTGTGGCTTTTGTTGTGAAAGTGTCGTTAGGTCTCGACAAGGGGTCCCGATCCACCTGACACTTTCAATTAGGATCTGGGGACGCCGTCATGTCAACTCTGCGCTCATTAACCCGACGCTGGTGACGGCGGGGGAGCTGAGCGGCTGAGAGGATAATGGGCACGGAGAGAACAGACGCACTCAGACACAGCAGCGAGTTGTTAGGAAACAGTGACGGGAAACAAAGGCGGCGCTCACTTTATGCGACTGCGGTAATCAGTCACAGCAGCGCTCAGCAGGAAGCACGGCTCCATTTAATTGACTGGAATTAAAAAATTAAACATTTTAAAATAATAACTGGCAAAATATCAAAGTCATTACCTTCAGTTCATGTCAGAATGACTCACGTCCAGAAGCAGCAGGACGGTGCTCTCACCACTGAGCTGTGATTGGTCCTTTCATTAGTCCTTCACTCATTATTACACATGGACACACAGGCAAACCTGTCTTACTGCTGCACCCGCAAGTTCCAAAAAGGCACCACTTTTACTTTGAAGGGGGACACTCTCCGTTTCCTGTTTGCATCCTTTTTCACATTTTACTGCAGCTGATCGAGAGCCTGAGGCCCTGTCTCAACATGCATCAGTCGGAGACCAAGTACTGCTCCAGTTCAAAGTACGCATCAAGCCGAGAACGCGAAACAGTCCCGGATGTGTTCTCGCTCCGCCCGTTTTATCGAGCATGCATCGGTGGTGACTTGTGTGTAGTTGGTACAGCTAAATATCCCAGAATGCATTTCGTCCCAAACCCAAACGTGGCAATGGCGGACGAGCGGGGCTAAAAACTTTTAAATATTACTCTTTCTGGGTCACAAAATAAACTTTTAAGTTATTTTCAGGCGAGAATGTAGCTGTGTGAACTTCATATATCTGCTCGATTTATCAAGATATCACATATTTCCAAACGCGCTCCGACGTTTTCGGAGACGTCTGTGACCCGCCAGCTCCATAGCAGACAGCGAGGTCGAGGATCACTAGAGCCGGCGAGAACAGCGGACTCCCGGCACATTGTTTACAACCCCCCCACTGAGGTTAAACATGATATGTAAGTCACTTAGCTCACTTCTAAATGTTAATGTTTGGTGTATTTCAGTTTTATTTGTTCCTGAGTAAACCGGTTTGGCTGTGATCAAAGTTAAGCTTCATAACATATTACTCACAGTGAAATTAAGAGGCTCCAGACCTGTGACATCATCAAGTACGCTGGTGTTCCAATTGTACAAATCACGAGTCCGTGCTCGTGTTCTCGCCAAGTCCGGACTCGCCGAGTACACGAGCACGGACTCACTTGAGAATTGGGAAAGGGCCTGAAACCTGCGAGTGACCAAAGCAGCTGCCAGCTTTTCAGTGCAGCATCCTCTCTGCAACCCCCACCCACCCGACATCCACCTACCCAACACCCTAACCTATTGTCCGACATCCAAACACCCAACATTGTGCCAACCCCACCCGACATCCAAGCGCCCGACATCGTGCAACCCCACCCGACATCCACCCGCTCAGTGATTCCACACTTGAACCTAGAGGCTGATATGAGCCCACTGAGCTGTGACCTCACAGAGAGCTCGCAGCCATAGCCCCTCCCCCTCATAGTTTAGACATATTTTGTAATTTAAGAACTTTCAGAGCTGTTCCTGCTCTTACGGCTCATACAGCTCTACTCTGAGGACTTTCATCCCACACTAAAGTAATTATAGTAGATCAAAGTTGCTGTTTTTTGACTGTCTGCTTTAGAAATCTGTTTTTTAAAGTGGATCAACAGCGGGGGAAGCACCGTGAACAAACAACAACTTTCTGTTTTAAATTTACAGGACAGTCTGGCCAACGAGCGAGCGGAACCTTCTCTCCTAGTTTAAACGTTTATTTCTTCACTGCAGAGTTTCTTCATCATGTAGGAAACACAGAAACGGCTTCTTCTTCTTCTGACATTCACATATCTGACTCTGACAGGAGGGGGAGTTTCACTGGTCTGGTCCAGTGAAGGTCAAAGTGGGCTGTCCATGTAAAGTGGGTTTGATGTCCGTGCAGGATTGTGTGAAAGGATGCGGTGAACACGTCTCATTGGGATGACTGTAATTCAGCCCTCAAACACTCACGAGAAAAAGCTGAAGAGGGGAAAAATGAGCTTGCCTTTGCTTAATGATCGACTGTCTCATAATCCACACGCAGCCAAATACGTAAAGAAAATTAATAAAATGAAAGTCTAATTAAGAGCTGGAGGAACTCCGACACGCTGCAGTTTAAAAGCTATCGAATTTAATATTGAGCTGCAGAAGGAGAGACACAACGCAGCTGTGAGTTCTTTAAAGCCCCCGCTCCAAGCACGCCCCCTCTCCAAGCACGCCCCCTCTCCGAGCGCGTCCCCGCTCCAAGCACGCCCCCTCTCCGAGCGCGTCCCTGCTCCAAGCGCGCCCCCTCTCCAACCGCGCCCCCTCTCCAAGCGCGCCCCCTCTCCGAGCGCGTCCCCGCTCCAAGCGCGCCCCCTCTCCGAGCGCGTCCCCGCTCCAAGCACGCCCCCTGTCCAAGCGCGTCCCCTCTCCGAGCGCGCCGCCATCTGAAGCTCACCTTGTAGTTTCGGCACGTCGGGTTGAAAGCGTTGGTCCCGCAGGCAAACAGCGTCTCGTCGTTTCGAGGCACCAACACCTTCACGTAGTTGTAGCACTCGTCCTGGAACACAAAGGCAGAGTTAGAACTGTGAGGAAAACTGACGGAGCAGCAGAAGCAGAGGTGGAGGCGAACTCACGCTGTTCTTCCCTCTGACCGTGCACTTGCTGACGTCGTTGGACTTCCACGTCAGCTTCTGAAACACAGGAAGAGGAAAGTGAGGGCGTGATTTTCTCAGCATGTGGGGGACAGAGGTTTGATTAGATGTGAACACGCGTGCGAGGAGGCGGAGCAGCAACAGCTCACACACACAAACCTCAGTCTCAACCACAACACCAAGCAGCCACCTTTTCGCGCTCTCCATCAGCACCGACGTTCTACGCCTAACCCAGCATGCTTCACTTCTCTGCTGCTGAGTCATCGCTCCACAGAAAAATGCGACCTATTTGGGCTGATTTGGGTTTTAAAATAGAAACAGGATGCCTCAGCGTGCAGCCTCGCAGCGAGCATCATTTCACTCACACTCAGCGTGCATCAGAGGCAGCGTCAACAGGTCTGATACCATGCCAGAAATGTAAACACACCTACAGATAACCTCGACAGACAAAAGCCCAGCCTGCAGCTTGAAAGAGGCGGGGCTACGGGCCTGTAAACCCTTTTATTCATGATGGATTTAAAGAAATGGGATTAGATCCCAGCTGGATACAGATTATTCCCGTCTCTCCCCCTAAAAGAACAGATGTGGGCGATCAGCGCCGTGGTAAAACGTGCTAAACCCGACGAGAACACGAGTCCATAACTGCAGATTAAAGCGCACACAGACCGACGTGGTCCTCGCCGTGCCGCTCAGGTCGGAGCACCGATAACGAGAGTAACAGCTCACATCAAAGAGCTGCCGCCGCCCGCCGTCCCACAATGCACCGGGAGGCCCATTACCGTGAGGAGCCCCCGTAACCTCTTCTCTTTGATCAGGAGGACGTGTGCAGATCAAAGGAAGCGCGTCCTTTGTGCGTCACGCACAGTTTTGTTGTGCGCGCTGATATTTACAGCGAGCACCGTGAGCAGGTCAACAGCAGGTCCACGCAGACACCCATCAGCACCAAAGGCTGCAGCGAGCAGCGCGGCATGCTGACATCATCGCCGCTGACGGCCAGCCGAGGAGAAGGAAACATCTGCGGTTTCTGTCTGCCCAACAGAACATGAGCATCTCTCACCTCCACCTGGCTCCTCTCTCACGCTGGAGGACATTTTGGCGTCCACGTGGAGGGTCATCGTCACGCAGCCTGACACACTAACTTCAAAGCAATGAGCTGCAGGCAACGGGAGGAGGAGGGAGCTCGAAGCAGAACATTTCACTCAGTTCTCTCTGAAATGAACTTTTTGTTTCACACGACGCTGCTGGTGATGCTCTTCCACACCCACTGTGACGTGGAGTGCCACAGAGGTCTGTCCTCGGTCCCCTCCCTTTAACTCTGCATGGATAGGGCCAGCTGTGACACTGAACCCACGCTCTGACACGTGAGTGTCGTGATGTGAACGAGGCAGAAACGCACGTATAAGAACCTCTTTGAGCTTCCTGTCAGCGAGCTGCTCGGAGGTCTGCTCAGCTCAGCCTCGGTCTGATGTCTTACAGCTCAAGCAGCTTCATGCTCGGCCCCACACCTCACAGCTCTGACTGCCTTCATGTGCACTCACAGATCGTTGCATTTGTCTTTGAACATTTTATCCTAAGACCGCGTGTGAGGAACGCTCGGAGGCGACACCCCGACAACTCCACGCAGCCATGTCGTTGTGTGTTTACTGAGCGATCGCACTCACCAGCTGTGGGACGACCTCCCCTGAAGCCGTCGTCAGGTTGACTGCGAACACGTGATCCCTGCGGAGGTCAAAGCACAGAGTCAGCCTCTTTAATGGACTACGATCGACGTGCTGCCCATCCAACCCCTCCATGATGCACTTCCTATCAGGAACACTGACAGCTGTTCATTATTATTGATTTTGCTGTTGATTCTAATGTTTCTGATAAAACATATTCAGTGATGAAGTCTCGACCGCTCTCAGGCCATCTTCAAAGGCTCGCCTCAGATCCTTGCGTGTTCGCCGTGTCCTAAAAACACGGATCCTCATGTATGATCTGTGCTCTGCACCACGGTGAGGGATCTTAATAATACTCAAGCTCCAAAGGGCTATTGTGATATTCCAAAAAACTGACGTAAGAACTTCCGTCGCACTTTCTACAAAGACCTGCTGCGTGGCAGAAAGTCCTCGTGACGCTCTGAATGAATGAATTAGTATTTTGGTTCTTCCATGGCTCCGCGGTGTGTGTCCTACTCACAGCCCCGGACTTCATGGATATTTTAATGAGCAAACTAACAGCACAGAGCTAAACGTCAGCTGGGCAGGCTGGAACCATCCGGAGGCCAAAGTACGTCCGACTGGTCACTTCCTGTTTCCAGAAATATTCATTCTGCTGTTTATGTGACAAACGGGAACCAAGATCCTCTCAGAGTACAGCCGACAGCAGGAAACACTGGCAGACGTTCACCTGAGTAAAGGCATGTTCGTGGTCACGAGTCATTCCTGACTGTTGCTGCTCTCTGAGCTGGATTTGATTTTCAGGATCAACAATGAAACCAATTTATGGACAGCAAACGTGAAAAATGTCTCTTTGATTTCCTCCAGCCTCAGGTTTACACTGACAGGAACATCAAATCATCATTTAAAGAGACTGAAACGATTTAGAGCTCACAGGAACACTTTGATGTTCACGTTGAGCCTGCTGACCGACTCACTACTGCAGTGCAGTGTGCAGCTACGGGAAACTCACTATTGTGTCCTCACAGGTCACGTTTACTAGTTTACTCAAGCTGCTGAAAACACACAAGTGTGCGTGCATGTGCGTGCGTGCATGTGCGTGCGTGCCGACCTCGCTGCGATGTACAGCACGTGGTTGATCCGTAGCATCCTCTGGAAGTCCAGGCCCAGCCTCAGCGTGTCGTTGTCCTGAAGCAAACCCTGAAACCCCGGGTACTGAAACGACTCTGTAAACGCACAAAAACATAAACGTGTGTGTGTGTGTGTGTGTGTGTGGAGAGCATGCTCACAAATGTGGGTGTGGTCAGTTAAATCAGAACAAACAGGAACACAGCAGAGATAGATTGTCTCTGTCCAATCAGATGAAGGAACGGTTGCTATAGTGATGTGAAACGACCACAGTGGGACATCATCACCATCGCGTAATACTCACGCTCTGAGCTGACCACGCTGATCGGCTCCAGGTCTTTGGGGAAGGGCGTGGTTGAAGCTGACTCAGCCGGCAACCAGGAAGTGAGCAGCAGCAGCAGCAGCAGGGTTGGGGGTCGCCATGGCGACAGCCAACAGGTCAGGGCCATTGCGAGGAAAGAAATGGAAGGAGGAGGGGGTGGTGGAACGGTGATGTCAGCAGGTCATGGTGGACGTCAGCTGTCAGGAGAAAGACACAGAAAGAGGTGAAGGTTAGACAGAGAGGTCAGAGTTCACCGTCTTAGGAGCTCTTCTATGCTGTGCCATGCACGGAACAACATAGAAGAGCAAAGAAGGCAGTTCAAAAAAGCCCCCCCCCGACAGCCAAACCCATCTGTTCTCTGATTGGACTGTTACATTTGTGATTGACATGACATTGACCAATCAGATGAAAGGAAGAAAAAAAGGGTCAAAATTCGTACCTGTAACTTGCAGGGTCTTTTTGGCTAAGTCCACACACTAATCTTTTTTACAAGTACAAAATACTTATGACCACATTTTGAGCCCATACTAATGTTCACATGTTGGACAGAGAGGACAGATGGTTTGAAAGAGGAGTGAAAGAAGCATCTATGTCCACTGTGAGCGACCATCTTTGAACAGAGGCGGGGTTTACGACACCAACTGTCTGCCATCTATAATCCAGTTTTGAGATCCCTTCCCAGACGCCTTAACACCCACTCACATCCTGGGCCATCTGACCTCAGGAAATCACATGATAGGGTGGGGCCAGGTTTTACAATGAGCTCACCTGAAACTCTGGCTGATTGTGGCTGATCTACCTAATCATGTGATTAGAGGATCATCAGGGGGTCCTTTTGTCTCTCTGTGGGGGGTCACTCCCACTAGGTTTATATCTGGGACTCTCCACCATTTGACCTTAGAACTGAAGAAGCTTCTCGGATGAGAGGTGAAACGTCTTCAAGCAACTTAAAGAAGTCCAGACGCTTTTCTTTGCAAGCTCCTTTGACTACGATGACCTGGATGACTGAGAACCTTCACAGACATGTCAGAGTTCACCGCTCTTCAGCCACATCTATAAATCCTGAGGATTAGCATATCGCTCAGCCATTACCCGACGGGCGTTCAATTCTGACTGTCAGCACATTAACACAGAGCTCTCATAGCTGCACAGGTGTTCCGTGTCCACACCACCATCGTTAGCAGGGCGCCCAGCGAGGCTGCACGAGCAGTAACTCCACCCCTCTCTGTTCCTTTTCTCCTCCACTGCTTCATGGACAGCAGCTTTCCATGACTCCTGCTTCATAATAATGCTTCTGTATCTGATCCTGGGCCTCGGAGAGGACACGGTTCATCTGTGTCTGAAAGAAGCTGTTTTAGCCCCTCCCCTTTAACAGCTTGCTTCTGATTGGGTTCCCTTGCAAACAGCAGGTTTGACCAGTAGGTGGATAACAGGAACATCTGTTCTCTGATGTTATCTGATCTCCTGAAGGCCCCACAGTCCCACTGAGGACCTCTGTGTGTGTGAGTGCCTGTTTACATATGGTTGTGGGGACCAACAGTCACTAATGAGGACAAAAATGCCCGTCCTCATGAGTTTGAAGACATTTTTTAGACTCAAAATGTGGTTTTAGTGTCAGGATTACAGCTAGGCTCTGGGTTATGGTAAGCAGCAAGAAAGCATTATGTCAATTAGATGTCCTCACTAAGACATAAAAACAAGAATGTGTGTGTTTGTGTGCTGCAGGTCAATAGGAGCTGCCGAGGGCGCCCCCTGTAGGCAAGCCCCTCCTCCGCTCGCTGGTGTCACAGTGAGTGAGCATGAAGGTGAACGCTCTCCTCTCCATCACCTCCTCCTTCCTGTCGTCTCCTCACCTCACACCTGACAAATGAAAGGTGGAGAAGGCGGTCCCAGAGGTGACCAGTCCACTCCTCCTCCTCTTTATTCCCTGGCCTAGAAATGAAGGAGAATGAAGGAGGCGTCACTCCCTCCTCCAGTTTTGGATCTGAAAATATCGCTTTTCTTCCTCCTCCTCAGAAACATGATGGAGGCCGCTGGTGCCAACACCTTCCTCGTCTCCATTACAAGGTGTGAGGAGGAGACAGGCGGTAGAACGTGGAGGAGTCTGAGCATGCCCACAAACTGCTCCCTGAGGAGCGAGCGCGTCGCCATGGTCACATACAGCTCACCGTTTCTGGTCATTTCCAACATGGCTGCCATGTAATCAGCCCTGATCTGAGGAAAGCTGATAGAATGATCACTGCATGCATTAGTGCTTCGAGCACCAGGCCACGCCCCACACACGCTGCAGAGGACGAAACATCCAGCGTACAATGACGTGGTGATGGGATGACAGGCTGAGAGAGGAGGAGGTGGCGACCTGCAGCCGGGAGCGCCGGTGATGAAACAGGTTCAACTGACCAATCAGATTCACGTTCAGTCAGAGATCGGAGCTCAGAGCAGCCAATCCAAAGTCAGGAACTCTGAGGCACGACAATCCCAAAACCACGACACAGGACGGTTACAGACGTGTGCGACTGCAGAGGACGGCGATGTGTTCAGGGACCTGTGCATCACAGGGGACACATCAGCTCCAACACAAGCACTGCATGTTGCTACAGATACGTGGCGAGAGCGCGCTCACACAAACAGTAGCTACAGTGAAAATACCAGCAGCTGATCCAGACGTTATCCTCTGCCCTACACTACAGGCCGCTGCATCAAACACATTCACACGGGTGTATTCTGGCACCATCACCCCAACACGATCGCACAAACAGGCATTTCCTCTGAAATCAACACGAATCAAACAGCAGCAGGTAAAAAAGCTCAACATCACAAAAGTGCGACGCAAAAGATCAAAGACGTGAAGAACAGACAGGAAGTCCCAGAGTGGGAGGACGATGTGTGTCCACTCAGGACGCCAGTCATCGTCACTCTGCAGCTCTGCCCAGTTTAAACAAACCTGCTTTATGAGACTGACACCTACATTAGGAGGAGCCCGGCTCAGTCTAATCTCTGGGAGCTGTACCCAGCCCAGGGGACAGCTGGGGCCAACTAGGGGCTGGTCAATTTCAGGACTTGTCCAGGTGTGTCTTTGGGAGTGGATCAGGTGTGTGT
>NC_140616.1:687500-730000 GCF_057381915.1 Diplotaxodon limnothrissa | reverse complement strand
TGAAACACACCAGAAACACGCCTGCAACACGCCTGAAACATGACTGCAACACGCCTGCAACATGCCTGAAACACACCAGAAACACACCAGAAACACGCCTGCAACACGCCTGCAACACGACTGAAACACCCCAGAAACACGCCTGTCATATGACTGCAACACGCCTGCAACATGCCTGAAACACACCAGAAACACACCTGAAACACACCAGAAACACGCCTGCAACACGCCTGAAACATGACTGCAACACGCCTGCAACATGCCTGAAACACACCAGAAACACGCCTGTCATGTGACTGCAACACGCCTGCAACATGCCTGAAACACACCAGAAACACACCTGAAACACACCAGAAACACGCCTGCAACACGCCTGAAACATGACTGTAACACGCCTGCAACACGACTGAAACACCCCAGAAACACGCCTGTCATATGACTGCAACACGCCTGCAACACACCAGAAACACGCCTGCAACACACCAGAAACACACCTGAAACACACCTGAAACACGCCTGAAACACGCCTGCAACACGCCTGAAACACGCCTGCAACACACCAGAAACACACCTGCAACACGCCTGAAACACGCCTGCAACACACCAGAAACACGCCTGAAACACGCCTGAAACACGCCTGCAACACACCAGAAACACACCTGAAACACACCTGAAACACCCCAGAAACACGCCTGAAACACACCAGAAACACGCCTGCAACACGCCTGAAACATGACTGCAACACGCCTGCAACATGCCTGAAACACACCAGAAACACACCAGAAACACGCCTGCAACACGCCTGCAACACGACTGAAACACCCCAGAAACACGCCTGTCATATGACTGCAACACGCCTGCAACATGCCTGAAACACACCAGAAACACACCTGAAACACACCAGAAACACGCCTGCAACACGCCTGAAACATGACTGCAACACGCCTGCAACATGCCTGAAACACACCAGAAACTCACCAGAAACACGCCTGCAACACGCCTGCAACACGACTGAAACACCCCAGAAACACGCCTGTCATATGACTGCAACACGCCTGCAACATGCCTGAAACACACCAGAAACACACCTGAAACACACCAGAAACACGCCTGCAACACGCCTGAAACATGACTGCAACACGCCTGCAACACGACTGAAACACCCCAGAAACACGCCTGTCATATGACTGCAACACGCCTGCAACATGCCTGAAACACACCAGAAACACACCTGAAACACACCAGAAACACGCCTGCAACACGCCTGAAACATGACTGTAACACGCCTGCAACACGACTGAAACACCCCAGAAACACGCCTGTCATATGACTGCAACACGCCTGCAACACACCAGAAACACGCCTGCAACACACCAGAAACACACCTGAAACACACCTGAAACACGCCTGAAACACGCCTGCAACACGCCTGCAACACGCCTGCAACACACCAGAAACACACCTGCAACACGCCTGAAACACGCCTGCAACACACCAGAAACACGCCTGAAACACGCCTGCAACACACCAGAAACACGCCTGAAACACACCTGCAACACGCCTGAAACACGCCTGCAACACACCAGAAACACACCTGAAACACACCTGCAACACGCCTGAAACACACCTGAAACACACCTGCAACACGCCTGAAACACGCCTGCAACACATCACCTTTTAGCTGAATCAGTGCAGTACTCTTTAACACTAGCAAGAAAGCAATGTATTTATAAAGCACTTTCAGGTGCTGTACACTTGATACATTAAACAAGTTCAAAAAAGAAATAATATAAATAGAGGAAACATTTAAAAAAAAAAAAAAAAGATAATTCAAATAATATTTAAAACAGTAGAATTGGCACAAATAGCAAAAGCAATAATAAAATAGTATAAAATGATAATTAGAATTGAGCTTCCTCTTGGACCTGGGTACCTCCAGGAGCAGCTTGTCAGCTGGCCTGAGAGACCTGGGGGGTGGGTAAGGACGAAGAAGCTCAGAGAGGTAAATTGGGGCAAGACCGTTTAAGCCTGGGGTGCCAAACGTACGGCCCGCGGGCCGGATCAGGCCCACAAACGGGTTTAATCTGGCCCGTGAGATGATTTTGTAAAGTATAAAAATGAGCAGCAATTTTTCAATAAAGAAACTGCTGTTCCAATTGTGTCCATTGGATGGCGCAATAGCAATTGTGAGCTACTTTGTTTTGCCCGCGAAATTTAAACCCGATGTGCTTTGGCACCCTCATTGGCCCAATATGTCTCTGTCAAAAAGAGAAAAGTGGATGCAGAGTGCAGAGTGTTCCAAGAAAAATGGTCATCCTATTTATTCACGGAAGTGAAAGCTGTATGCTTGGTGTGTTCCCAGCATGTTGCAGTGCTGAAAGAATATAACCTCCGTCGCCACTACGTGAGTCTTCATGCCGACAAATATGACAACTTTTAAGGACAGCAGAGAAGAGAGAAGGTGAATGAACTGTTGGCGGGTCTGAAGAAACTGCAGTCTGTGTTTACTCACAGCCGAGACATCAGTGACGCTGCAGTGAAAGCTAGCTACCTCGTTGCTAACGAAATTGCACTAGCTTCAAAACCATTTAGTGAGGGTGAATTTGTAAACACATGTATGATGAAGGCATCTAAGATTGTGTGCCCTGCAAAGTGCCAGGCCTTTGCAAATATCAGCCTGACAGGAAACACAGTTGCCGACAGGATTTCTGATCTTTCAGCGGATTTGGACAAAAAAAATAGTCATTTATTGTGTTTTCAGTTGCAATTGATGAAGGCACATTACAGATGTTGCACAACTGGCAATTTTCATCCGCGGAGTTGATGACACATTGACCGTCACCGAGGAGTTCGTGGAGTTGGTACCGATGACAGATACAGCGACCGCAGCTGATATTTTCACCGCACTCGTCGGCGCGTTGGACAGGGTCGGAGTGGACCGGTCCCGCGCTGTCAGCCTGGCTACAGATGGTGCGCCCTCAATGATCGGGAAGAAAGCAGGCGTTGTAAAAAGGTTCAGAGATAAAGTGCAATCTGCAAATGGAGGACGTGGTTTTTGGACTTTTCACTGTATTTTGCACCAGGAGGCTTTGTGTTGCAAGTCACTGAAAATGGATAACGCCATGAAGGTGGTCATCCAAACTGTTAATTTCATCCAGAAGCCTCAAGCACCGTCAGTTTGACAGTCTTCTCAGAGAGAAAGACCACATCTATGGCCTGCCATACCACACTGAGGTAAGATGGCTGAGCCGAGGTGCTGTGCTGAGGCGTTTCTTTGATTTACGAGAAGAAATTGAACAGTTTATGGAAGAAAACTGGAAACCAGTGTTAGAATTTCATTCTGCAGAATGGATGCAGCACCTTGCATTTATGGTGGATGTTACAGAGCACCTGAATAACTTGAACAAACAGCTGCAAGGACGCAACAAAGTTGTCACGCAGTATCATGACAGCATTTCAAGTTGAAGCTGTTATTGTGGGAGACGCAGCCCACCGGTGGTGATGCAGCTCACTTCCAAAGTGTTGCGGATATGAAGCGGTTCAAAGATAAAATAACGGGACTGTTACTAGTTTGAGCAACGATTTCAGATTTTTGGTGAACTGGAGAAAGACTTCAAAGTTTTGTGCTCGCCGTTCACCGTGAATCCTTTTGATCTGCCCGTCAGCATCCAACTTGAAATAACAGACTTGCAGCGTGACTCGGATTTGAAGGGCAAATTTGCCGCAGCTGGCTTGAACACATTCTGTCAGAATCTCTTGCCTGGTTACCCCAACTTGATGCCCTCGCTGCAAAACTATTGTGCATGTTGGGAACCACGTATCTTTGTGAGCAAGTTTTCTCTGTAATGAGCATAAATAAAACAAAACTGCGCTCAAGGCTCACGCACAGGCACTCGAATCACATCCTGAAGTTAGCTGCTGCTCAGGATGTGAAGCCTGATATTGATGAGCTGGTGAAAGCTAAAGATGCCAGGTATCAGGAGTCAAATAAACTATGCAACCCCACTGAAAGTGCTGCATGAGACACCCTGATGTACTTCTGTGATCTGTGATATACTTCTGTGAATCACTGAGGCGCTGTGTGCTTGTTCTTTGTCCTCAGGATTTTCAAATAACTTGAGGTGTTTTATGATTAATAGCTACTGTATGTTGTGCCTGTACTACTTTGAACACAGGCTCTAGCTTTATTTTTATGTTGATCGTATTAAAACAAAGAAAACAATCTGAAGTTGTTGTTTTTAAGTTATATACACAATGATTTTACCAGTCCGGCCCACTTGAGAATAGACTTCTCTCCATGTGGCCCCTGAACTAAAATGAGTTTAACACCCCTGCTTTAAGCATTTAAAAACAAACATGAGAATTTTAAATGAACTGTGTTCACACCGAACGTGATAAATCACAAAACATAAATCTTACATAAAACATTTTGTAATTATACAGGCAGCCAATGGAGTGAAGCCAGGATGGGAGTTATGTGCTCTCTTTTGCGAGTTCTGGTTAAAGGTCGTGCAGCAGCATTTTGGACCAGCTGCAGACGAGAGAGAAGATGCTGACTAACTCCACAATACAGCACATTACAGTAATCCAAACGAGATGGAATAAAAGCATCGATTACGGTTTCAAAATGCAGCCTGGATAAAGTAGGTCTTATCTTTACCAAGCGCCTTAAATGATAAAAACTGGACTTGACAGTAGCCCTAATTTGACTGTCTAATTTAAAATCACTGTCCATCTTAAAACCCAGGTTAGTAACAACAGGTTTAAAATACACAAGGTTCACAAGGTCCACTAGGACCAAACAGAATCACCTCAGTTTTGCTTGAATTACATCTTAGAAAGTTTAGGGACATCCGAGATTTAATGTCTTCTAGAGATGCTAGAAGTGGCTTAATAGAGAAGGCATCGTTCTGCTTCAGAGGCAGATCAATCTGACAGTCGTCAGCATAGCAGTGGAAGGGTAATCCATGCCTTCTGAGGATGGTTCCCAGGGGCTGTAAACATAATGAAAAAAGCAGAGGCCCTAAAATTGAGCCCTGTGGGACCCCAGACTGAAAGGCAGCAGAGGAGGACTCATACCCTGAAAGGTTAACACTAAAAGTTCTGTCAGAAAGATAAGACCTAAACCATTTCAAAGCAGTACCACGAATGCCTGCAAGATGGTGCAAGCGAGTCAGTAAAATGTTGTGGTCTACAGTGTCAAAGGCAGCTGTTAGGTCAAGAACAACACGATTACCAGAGTCACAGGAAAGGAGGATATCATTAAAAACCTTTAAGAGTGCTGACTCCGTGCTATGAACGTTTTTAAAACCTGATTGGAAGACCTCTGGGACACCACTCTCCTTTGGTTGCAACCTTCTCAATGAAAAACACATAAAATCATCAGAGAGGCCTCCAAGCAGCCACTTTGTGGAGCATTTAAGACTGAGTCAGTAGAGTTAAATAACACGTGGATTGTGACTGTTGGAGGAAATGATCTTAGAGAAGTATTTTCTTTTAGCCTCCTTGACCGTATCCTGATAGAGGCGCCAGCAGTCCTTTAGGATTTGAAGAGACACCTGCAGTTTGTCCCTCTTCCATCTGCGTTCAGCTCTACGACACTCCCTCCTCACAGCCCGAGTGGCGTCGTTAAACCAAGGGTCCGTTTTAGCCTTGGGCTGCCTGGTTATTAATGGTGCCACAGAGTCCAGAGTGGTTAGGCAGTACGATCAGCGGGGAACTGGGCAGCAGTGGAAGGGTTAATAATCCGACAGCGGCGAACAGGAGCGCTGGTTTGAACTGTAGTGCGTGAAAACGCAGCATCAAATAATACAGCCATATGGTCAGAGAAGGCAGTGTCAGTCACTTCCATGTTAGACACAGGTAGACTGTGCGACAGGACCAGGTCCAGTGTGTGTCCGTGTTCATGTGTGGGACCAGGTACGGGCTGGACCGGATTAAAAGAATCAATGAGGCTTAAAAACTCCTTCACCTGAGGTTTGTCAGGGCAGCAGACATGGATATTAAAACCCCCACAATAAGAACGTAGTGGGCATATGATTAATGGTGCTGCGTGTGGCGGGCTTTAAGGCTCAGCTCAGATTTAGACAGAGGAAGATGAAGACAGAGGCTGAGAGCTACAGCAGAGTTCAGCCTCACATTGTTTTTGTCCAGATTTGGATTTTAAAGGATTTGATTCTAGGACATTCCCAGCTGGAGTTTGTGCTCTAAAGGAACGCAGTCAGGGTTTAAGGGGGAAGTTTGAAGGCAAACTCAGGACGCAGTAACACGATTAAAGGAAGCTCCTCGTGTAAAACAAAGAGGCTCCCCTGGTGCCGCTCAGCGAGCATCTGCAGCTGATTGGATTTGTTCAGGATCGATTCTCTGGAGGATTCTGCTCTCGGCTGGTGGCACGAGTCCAGATCGAAGGAAATCTTATCAGCTGCCATTAGGCCCGAGGCCCATCGCTCGGCTCATTTCGTTCACAGAGAAATAAAACAGTGAGGCAGGAGGAGGAGCTCCCTGTGGATGAACAGAGCTGGTTTCTCAGGAAGAGGAACTCAGTGGCGTGTAGCCTGAGCACAGCAAGCGACTGCCTGCTCACAAAGAAAAGTGTCCGTGCTTGTTAGCAGAAGTTCTGCACGAGCTAACTTCACCTAACGAGCTAATAGGAGCCATTAGTGGGCTCCAATTAGAGGAATCCCTCCTAACGAGGTCAGACAGATCAATAGCACAGGGAGAGGAGTCGCGTATCAACACCTCTGCAGGCTTTCAGCCTCACTCCTAGCCTGCTGGTTACCACGGTTACCAACACGACCTCTGACACTGATCAACAATTCCTCGCAGCTCGTTGTCCCATCTGTGCAGCGAAGTCATCTTTAACATCACGCAGTCTGAAACCTGTAGCTCCACCAGGCGTGGAGGAAGGTGAAGGAGGTGGGTCATGTGACACAGACAGAAACAGACTGAGCCAGTCAGACCTCAGTGTACACGCCCAGACTGGGGTCAGAGGCCATTAGGTCACTACACGATGGTCACTCGTGTAGAACACCTCAGACAGAGGCTGCTGCACCAAAAGCTTCACTGTGATTGCTCTGGTTCGAGCAGGTTGCCTTGGTCACCGGCAGTCAGCGAGGAAGGCGATTTCTCTGCATCTCCACGTATCTCTGACCTGCGACCCATCAGTTACCATAGCAACCTCACAGTGGGTGTCGGTGCAGTACTGTACGCCTGTTATAGCACACGGGTAACCATCGCGAACCTCCACCGACCACCCACCAGCTGGTTGGAGAACATCTGTGAGGCTGTGGCACCGCTTCAGGAGAAGTGTTGGCACAAAGGAGCCTGCTGAACGTTAGTCCCCGCCCCCGCCACGGCCCGTGACCTCAGCGCTAACAGCGAGAAGAACAGCTCGACTGGCCTCCTCGTTCACACGCTTCGCCTGCCTTTACACCACCTAGCTGTCCATCTATCCAGTCATCCACCTATCCGTCCATTCATCGACACATCCACCCAGACATCCACTGCGAGCTCGCTGAGATCTTCTGATGTACACTTCAAACAGACTGATCAATAATCTATACCTGCTGCTGTAAACAGGCTCTCTGATTGGCTGCGGTCAGTGTCCTCTGAGCTTTGTTTTCATGTTTGCTGCTTTGTTCCAGTTTCAGTCATTCAGCAGATTAATCCTCTCAGCAACAAATCTGATCCTCATCATCCTCATCCCCATCTCACACGCACACACACACAGACACACACACAGACACACACGCCTGTCCGACTCTAATTCCACATGTGATCGTTTGCTGAGGTTAATCCTCGCGTCTGCCTCTGCCGTCCACTCTGATGGATTTACTTTCATCCCTGCGTTGACATCTCATTACTTCCTCATGCTCAAGTCCCGCCTCTCTCCTGATGACATCGGTACCGTTTTACTATGGCGCTCAGGTGAGTTTTTAACGCGGGGCACGTTTAGCTTCATGTCTGTGATTCGTATCAGCAGTTACACCACAACATGTTTCAGGCACCACCACCACCGCCGCCACCCCTACATCATCTAAGACCTTCCAAAAACCTTCAAACAGGGGGCGGGGTCAGTCATTAGAAAGGAGGACCCCACAGACCAGTTCCTGTTTTCCTTTGAACACCAACACTGACATTCTTTATCATGAACCTGAGAGGTGATTTGTCTTATCAGCAGCATTCACGAGCTGGTCTGAGCTAGTTAGCCACAGGCTAACATAACATTAGCCACAGTAACCAAGGCGACCATGACAAACACGCCGGTGACAACTATCCTCAGTCTCAGACCTGTAAACCTGTCAGCCAGGTGAATACAGGCGTTTTAAACAAGCTAGCAAAGCCAAAGTGGCTAAAGCTAAAGCTAGCTTAGCCACGGGCCTCGGTATGAGCAACGGATCAAAGCAGTGAGGAGGAAGACAACAGAGAGCAGTGAGGAAGGCTGGATGTCCGGCTGAAGGTACCGACCTGCTGGTTGATAACACGCACGTGCGCACAAACACACACCCTGGGCAAAAACATCAGAGCACACCTGAGCTCAGCTCACTCCGTGCCGCCAACCTCACAGTTTTCTCACAAATGACATCACATCAGTCTCAATCCAACGACACGCTGCACACCTGGCTGTCCCTCACCTGCACACAGGTGTGGGCGTACCTGCAGCAGTCAGTGAGACGGTGTGTTTGTAGTAACGCTGAACATTAGGGCAGAGGACCAGGTGGAGCTGCAATTGCTGCAATCAAACATGCACTTCCTGTTTCTCATGACACAGAAAAGGGCGCACAGGTACGCACTCCTAAGCTGCTGCAAGCTCATTTTCAGTGCTGCATTTCATTCAAAGGTCAAAGTTCAAGTCACAGGAAGGAACATGGAGCACAAACACACAGAGGTCAGAGGTCAGAGCTGGAGAATAGCGTCACCAGCAACAAATGACATCAACTTAATTGGAGCTTCCTCCTGAGGCCAGCAGGTCAAAGCTCGGATGCTGGCGGTGGCGCTCAGACCAGGAACGACGGTGCCTGTAGCTGGGTCACAGGGTCAACTTCACAGAGGTCAAACAATTACCAACATGGCAGCTTACCGCCGTCCGTGGGGGGAGGGAGAGAGCCCAGCTGGTCATGTGATTGGTCAGCGGGCTCTGATATTACTGCAGTTAGAAAGGAGGGGGTCGGGGGGCTGGACTGGAAATGCTTTTATTTTTAGATCAATCACTGATTGGACAGCAGGACCTTTGCCCACGTGACCATTGACCTCAGTCCACTAAGACAACAGGTCCAAACAGGTCCATTAAAGTGACATAAAAGCAGAAAGATCAACAGTGATGTCACAGTATTTTTTTTAATCTGGACATACTGAAGGAAAGACTCCAGAAACCATTTCTAATGTCTCACATTTAAACCGATTCATCGAGTTAATCAAATAATACTGATAGTAATCATAATCATCGAGTGCCTGGAGCGACTGGTGGGCGTGTCATTGTGATTTGGTGCTGCCTCTGAACTGAGCATGCTCAGATCCCGTCATCCATCATCTTAAATAACAGCCTAACAGCAGCACCACGTGGTTTTCCTCGCCGCCCGCACAGACGGGCCGGTTGGATGTGACGCCGCAGGAAAGCACACAGGCTGCTCCGCCAGACGTTTCCGTCTCTGCCGGACTGACCGGAAAGACGCCTGAAAATGGATCCAAAAGCTGAGCCGGGCGCCGAGCTGACCTCACAGGCAACGACCGCTCACACTCACCTGTGCCACGACACGCTCCCGCCCAGGTGAACACCACATGACCCGCCCACCACGACCAATATCCACCAATGTTTGATGTCCAAAAGGAAGTCGACTTACAGTGTAGCCACACACACACAGACACACACTCACCCTCCTGCTGGCCAACATCTCTCAGACTAACAAGCTCCTCTCGACAGCAGCGATAACAAAGACAGATCGTCTGATGACAACACTGAATGTCATCGTGTGTGTGTGTGTGTGTTTGTGTGCGTGCACGTGTGTTGACCACACACAGTGTGACTCACTGAGCTGTTCGCAGTAAATGACTTTGTGCTCATTTGGAGGAGATTCATTGTGTTTTTAAGCCTCGCCGCGTGGCGCTCACATATTCCACTCTTTCCATCAAAATGCAAACTGAGCGGCGGTGGCTCGCCGCAGCCCGCCTCCCTCGCTCTCGTTTTAAAGGCCAATTTATTGGATTCACAAAAAGCCCGAAATAATCACTCATTGTAAGGCTAAAAGGCTCATCACAGAGTCCAATCATCCAATAAAATAAATGTGGTTCATAATTGCCGTGGAAATGCAGGCGGCCTCACACAAATGAAATCTCATCACAGCGAGCGTCCTCGCAGACCGCCGCCGCCCGCTGAACACCAGACAGTCTGCAGATTCTTCAGTGACAGCGTTACGCCTTCGTTACTCTGCCCATGCTCACGATGCCTCGTTGGTGGCCTCTGACACTGAGCGGTCACCAACAGGTGGAGCTTTTCTGGATTTAGACAAACTGAAGCACAAACCCATCTGACCCTCGAGGTCACCTGACCTTCACCTGCGACCACACGCGTTTCCTGCTGCTCGTTGCTCTGTGGCTGTTTTTCAATCGACTCAAACACTCGAATTCAAACCTCAGAGCTTCAAAGGGACGCACACCAGAGACTTTCATTCATACACAACACCAACAAAACAAGAAGAAGAGAGCACTGAGCGGGCGGACATTCACCCAGGTAACACAAGTGTTTCAGTGTGTGTCAGCGCACACCTGCAGGTGAATGAGGAGGTCTGTCCACGCCCACCACGAGGCAGGATCTGCTGTTAGAGCTGCAACCAGCCAGGAGATGCATCTCACTGTGTACCTCCCACTCACTCACACACACACACGCGCGCACACGCGCGCACACAAACACACACACATGCACACACACACATGCATGCACACACAGGCAATGAAGGCTACACAAAGGAGGAACAATCGCCTGCCAAACTGTGCCTACACACACACACGTTTGTACATGTATCTCTCTGAGGACCTTTGTTGAATGAATTCATTTCTCCTCATTTCTCCACCCGTTACAGCAACACACCCACCCCGCCCTCTGAGGCCACACTGCTGCTACATGAGCCTAGCTGCACAGATGTGCACCACAAAACAAGCCTGCAGCCAACCACTGCGAGAACAAGAGCTGCTGTGATTGGCTGCAGAAATGAAAGAAAAGCAGCGAACAGCACAAACATCATGACACGCAGACCGGTCAGTCTGCAGACCACATGTGAAGATTACAAATGATCTTCTTATGGCCTCTGACAGTGGACTCATCTCTGTGCTTGTCCTGCTAGACCTAAGTGCAGCGTTCGATACTGTCGACCATAATATCCTATTAGAGCGATTAGAACATGCTGTAGGTATTACAGGTACTGCGCTGCAGTGGTTTGTATCATATCTATCTAATAGACTCCAGTTTGTGCATGTAAATGGAGAGTCCTCTTCACACACTGAGGTTAATTATGGAGTTCCACAGGGTTCAGTGCTAGGACCAATTCTGTTTACATTATACATGCTTCCCTTAGGCAGCATCATTAGAAGACATAGCATACATTTTCACTGCTATGCAGATGACACCCAGCTCTATCTGTCCATGAAGCCAGATAACACACACCAATGAGTTAAACTGCAGGAATGTCTTAAAGACATAAAGACCTGGATGGCCGCTAACTTTCTGCTTCTTAATTCAGATAAAACTGAGGTTATTGTACTCGGCCCCGAAAAGCTTAGAAATATTAGGGCTGCGCCATATTATACCGTTCACGGTAATACCGGTATAATGTTAGGCAACGATAGGAAAATGAAATATCGCGATAGAATATGAGTAAAACGCGCATGCGCAGCGCCTTTGTTTTCATACGCACATGGCCGATTGTTGAGTGAAACAGATGAACCAGAATTGGTTTGTAAAAATGGTGCAACTTCAGTGATGTGGAACTGGTTTGGTGTTTGTCCGTCAGATACACGACAAAGCACATTTTTTTGCAGAACATGCAAGCGGCCGTCGTTATTGTCGTATTTGTCGGACTAAGATGCTCTTAAATCTGGGTCCTAAACTCCGTATGCTTCAGGTCAAACGAACACTGCAGCATCACTGAGAGTTAAAAACTGTCTAAATTCTTTCATCTTTAATAAAACGATCAGCATTGCTGCTTTACCAGGTGTAACTATGAAGTTTAACTTCCAGGCATCCATGAAAACAAAAGTTATTACATTTAACGGAGTTAGAAGTTAGCAGGAAGCTAGCGGAAGTTAGCTCGCTAGTTTCGCTAGTTACCTAAGCATGATATAGCATGTTCTGACTGAGAGATTTCTGAAAAAAATCAAACGTACAGCTCTGCTATCACTTCCAACATAAATGAAGACAGGAAACTAAACAGCAGTGACGTTTGTAGGGTTACTGAAGTTGGGCTAGCTGCTATATAATGATGTGCTACGTGATCGCTAGCGACACAGCTATGTTAGCATAACATAAACAGTGAAGCTGGAGGACGAACACTAACACTTTTCCACTTATAAAAGTTAACGTGAAGGTTCTTCATGGTTAGAGACAAATGCAATCGCATGGCAGGATGCTGTAAACGGACCAAACTTCAGTCAGGAGAACAACTGAGATGATCCATCCATCCGAGGTTAGTCATTAATATACTGCAACAACATGGGAATAGAGCAGCTGCCAGAGAATTTAACATTAATGAATCAATGGTACAGAAGTGGAGGAAGCAAGAAGAATGAGTTTAATAAAGTTTGATTTATCTGACTGCTTTGTTTCGCTTAATGTGCCGTATAATCCCGTGCACCTTGTGTTCCGAAAAATACGTACTGCACACTGCAGTTTAATGTTGCAAAGCACCTCTTTTTAACTTCAGTGGATATTATACATGGTTATGCTCAGGATATGTCAGCCCATTTCTACTGGAAATGCCTTTTGGTTAAACTTTCAGCAAGGAATTTGCATTTGCACTGTTACATTTTTATAAAGCTTTAATGTACATAAAAACCAGCTTCTTGTTTAAGTGAAAATAAATGGAAGGTTGTCTTTTTGCGCTAGTAATGTTGTGGAGTTGTATTTTGTCTCGCATCAATTATATCGTCAGTTATATCGTTATCGCAAATTTTCAAATATATATCGTGATAAATATTTTTGGCCATATCGCCCTGCTCTAGGTATCTAACCAGAGTCTTACTGAGCCTGGTTCTGCTGGAGGTTTCTTCCTGTTAGAAGCGAGTTTTTCCTTCCTACTGTCTCCAACGTGTTCGCTCATAGGGGGTCGTTTGATTACCTTGACATGACTGTTGGTGAGTCAAAGGTCAGGAATCCTCCTGTAGAAGTCTTACCATCGCCCCCTGCTGACCTTCAGACAGAACGCAGGTTTGAGGCTGTTTCTCTGTTACCAGCTGACCTGTGACGTCTCATGGCTGCAGTTGAGGTCACATGTGATTAATAATGATGTTCTGAGGCCTCTGTGAGCCAAACAGAAACTCTCCATATTCAATGATAACTGAGACTTTAGCTTAAAGCTGGTTTTTAAACACTGGTTCAGTCGTCGTACTTCCTCTGAGAAACAGCAAGAGGACGCAGCCTGACCTGCCTCCTCCCGTCTGATCCTCTATCTGCTCTCTTCCTGCCTCCCTCATCACTTCTGCCTCTGCTTCGTCACGTTCAGCTCTGACACGAGCAGACGCTCGGCCACTCCACAGTCAGAGCCCCCTGCCGAGCATGCTGGGATACCACGGCTGCCGTGGCAACGGAAAGACAGGCTCTGCGGGGAGGAGGCTGAAGGAAGAAGCGGCAAAGACGGATTAAAGTAAGACGAGGTCAGAGGAAGAGGAGGATGAGAGAAAACAGGCAGGAGAGAAGACGAGGTCAGAGGATGAGGGGATGAGACAGATGAGACGGCGACAGTCGGTCTAAATCAGATTACTGCTGAGATCTGACGACACAGAAGCTCTCTCTCAGGGGTTAATCTGCTCTCGGCGGGATTAGAGCGTCGCCTGCAGAGATCACCTCCATCTCTTTCTCTGAGACGTGAGCATCGAAGCTTCACAAAGACAAAGAAACCTGCAGTTCCCCAGACATCCAGCAGGGGCAGCAGTGAGTCAGTCCCCAGAGACTGCCATGTTAAAATAAACATATTTATTCATACAACAGCTGTTTGTGGGGGCGTGGCCCCATTGACCGTCAGGTGTATGGTGACACAGGTGGCTGTAGCTGCTAGCTGACGTGCGGAGTGTGTCTGACCAATAACACGGCTGCTGTGAGGTCAGAGCTGACAGAGCTCCTGAGCTGGTAACTGATAGGCCAACTCACTAACACTGAGGCTTTACAGAGCATGCCCATCTTTTATATACGGTGTACGGTCCAGACATCAGTTTAAACATGAACGTGATGAAGCTGTGGTGCTCAGCGTTGGATTACCATGGCAACGCTGATGCTTGGCCCTGATTTGCTAACACAGAAATGTGTCATCAAAGTTTGGACAGAAACACAGCAGTTTCCCTGAAATAGTGCAGTCGTGATTATTTGGCAGCTGCACCACTGCAGCTGTCCAAACAGATCCAAATGTAGCGAAGCGCCGTGATAACGGCCCCCCGCTATCAGTCTGTGCTAAGCTAGGCACAACTGTATATCTGCAGGAAACTGGGGGCTGCTGACACACCAGAGTCGCTGCAGCGTGCTGCTCCTTCTGGTTTCTCCAAGCGAAACACAAACGTCATTTTCTTGGTGAAACGTTGGCGTCTGCAGACGTCAGACGGCTGTAAATCCCGAGCCGAAGGCTGCAGGTTTCTCTGATCGTCGACATCGGCTCAGATTTCTCTCACAGTGAAAAGCAGAGTCCTGTCAGTGCGAGGAGAAGATAAAGAGTGCCGATGTGTTTTCCACCATCAGTCACTGACTCACGAGGAAGATCACGGGTGGAGCAGCAGCAGACACCTGACACCGTGAACCAGCAGTCCATCGTTTCTGACCGTTTTTCTCTCGGTCCCCGAAGCTTCTGAGACGAGGACGCAGAAAAGCCCCCCACCTGTGCGAGCTGCCTGCTGGCGCGATGCTGATTTGGGTCGTGTTCAGACAAGTTAACCTGGGAATTTCTCCATCTCGGCTCGGGTACAGCTCACCATCTGGCAGATTAGCTGTTAAAACTCAGTGAAGTGAAGTTAAGCGGTGCTGGCAGCCTCGCTGCCGTCACACTTTACATTCTGGAGGAGCGGGGACAAAAACGGGAACTTTTTCATTTGCTCCAAAAAGTGGATTTTTCATAAAAAGCTCAGTCGCTTTAATCACTGCGAGAGCTGCAGCTGCACACGCTCAGTCTGCAACACGCTTTTTAAATCCTTTCCAAACAGGCAGCGAGGGACTGATCTGTAATTTTACTTGATAACAGCGTGCTGGTTGGTTCATTTTGTCCTCTGCTGGGTTTTTGTTGCAGCCAACTCTTCTCTGCTGAAGATAACCATAAATATGCAATATTTACTGATTAAACTGAGCTCAGCCCCCAAAATACTGCTGCTCATTCATTTTCAGAGCACAGCCTGCATAACGACGAGCAGGCAAGTCGATTCCTTTTTCTACAACGATAAAGGCCCCAGGACGCTTCCCTGAGCAACACCACGAGCACGCAACAGAAATAACAAACACCAGACTCGACTCTTCTTTAACCTATTAAGGTTTAAAACCTCAGAGCTCAACGTAACAGGCCCAAGATTTATCCTGTAAATGCAACTTAAACCAGCAGGGGGCGCTGCTCTGTCAGAAAACACCAACACGGCTAACATCAAGTTTAATCCAGTAAGTTTGTGTAAACTTGTGATATCCATGACGATAAGACAGAGAATATTACACAAACAAACCATTTCAAAAGCTCATCACCAAACCACACCAGCGCTCACCTGTACAGGTGAGAGAAAAGCCACAAACATGACAGCAAAAGCAAAGACATTTTCATGTCTCACATACCTGTTGAGGAGCGGTGGTCAGACACAGACGGCACATGGAAAAAGACAAAGAAACAGAGGTTAGTTTAAATGCAGCACAAATACAAAGAACGTCTCAGAACCAAAGCATGAAAACCTCAGAGCAGCTACGCGACAGCATCTCCACAGTCCAGCGACTCAAACTGTCAGAGAGCCGGCACAGCTCGGATCGCGCCTGACTGACAGCTGAAATCCGGAAACACTCCAACATTCGGAGGTTTTTCAGAAAGTGTGCGGTGAGCGTGCTGCAGTCTCAAACCACACACACACACACACACACACACTGAGGTGTTAAATGTATGCAGCTGGTGTTTCTGCAGCCTGTCAGGGCGCCGTGTCTCTCTGACACTTACACTGCTGAAACACCGAAACGCCGGCCATCACCGACTCTGCAGGACAGGACGAGGGCGTGTTCGCGGCTCTGAGGCTCAGAGCAGCGGTTTCCCTCACTGCACAGGTAAACCGCTTCATATGTAAGTTCATCGAGTCACACAGCCATAAACTAACGTCTGACCACCTTATTATAACAATCAATCACAAAAAATAACATCTGACAGGTTATTGATGCTGCAGCTCAGCTTCACGCCGTACACATGTAACGAGCTCCACCTCTGGGATCTCTCATGTTGTTCCTCACGCAGGCCGCTCTCGCTCTGCAGGCCTACAAACGTGTTGCCATGGCCAGTGGTTGCTAAGGACAAATGAGTATTCCCTGACTAGTTGATGAGTTTTATTTTGAAGGTGAACAGCTTCCATTTCTGGCTTCTGGTTGGTGTGTTTTGCACACAGGTCTGAGTCCTCCATGCAGTCACATCAATCACACGCAGCTCCGTCTTTCAGACCAGTGTAGGGTCACCGGCTCTTCTCTACCCCCCCAGCAGAGGCGGGGCTACACCCTGGACAGGTGGCCAGCCTGTCACAGGGCTAACACAGAGGGACACACACCTGTGGTCATTCTAGTTTAGGACCAGAGTCCTGCAGTTTTCTCCATTCATTAGTGTAAGCAAGCCTGCTGCTGTCAGTGTGTGTTAGTGCTGACAGTGTACGGCCGGGAATTTTATCCATTTCTGTTTACAACAGAACCATTAAATCCAGAACGAGTTCCTCACCAGGATCTACTCTGAAACACTACAGGAGCTGTAACATCTTCACTCGCTTCCTGTCCAAGCTCCTCGTTTATTCACACCATGAAACTCAAACTCACAGAAGTCTGTGGGGATGCAGGCCTGTGCACATGAGCCGCTCTTATTAAAAGCCATACCTGATGTTTGTAGCCGTATATGATCAAACAGTCTAACTGTGACTGTTCTGATGAAGCTGAGCGCCTCAAACAGCTGATTGAGCTGCACCCCCCATCTGCTGCTCAAAGATGCTCACTGACAGGAAAACAACAGAGCCAATGAGCCTAACAGCCATCACTGCAGCACTGTGTGTGATGATGACTGGCATCATGCTAATGAAGCTGACAGAGAAGCTAATGAAGGATGGAGTTTAGAACAAGGAGACGTGTCATTCCCAGCTCCACCTGTCGGGGGCGTGCTTTAGCCCAAACCAACCCTCTGAAGCTCGCCTAGCAGTGGAGGTGGGAGTCAAAGTCAGTCAGTGTGAGTCGTCCCTGTTCAGTGAGTGTTTTTCTCCAACACACCAACACTGAAAGCTGCCGTCACACAGAGCCAGGCTGCGGTTGTTAAAAACACATTCTTCCCCATCACTGCCAACGATAAACGCTGAGCAGCTTCCCGACCAGCCGAGCACGAGGATGTCACACTCTTACTTCCTCCAAACAGCTAAATTCACTCTGCGTTTCAGCTGAGGTCACATGACGAGCGTCAGCCGATGATTAAAGTCAGCACGGCAGCCAAAACGCGGCCTCCTCCTCCTCCAGGCGTCTGCATGAAACACTCAGGCTCACAGAGTTTTTTCTGCTCTTGGCTGTGTGTGATGTCACAGAGACAGGATATAGCCAGCCAATCAGAACAAAGCTATCAAAGCTATCACCTCCTGCTCCTGCTGTTACCATGGAAACAGTGGCAGACGATGAGCTGCACTAAGGGCAGTCATATGAAGAAGGATTATTCTGAACTGTGTGTGTGGTTTCAAACAGACAACTGACCCTGACGGACTCACAGAGACGCTGCTAATCAGAACCAAACTAAAACAAAGCTGAGCTGAGAGGAGGAGGAGTAGGTGGAGGAGGAGGTGGAGGTCCAAACTATAAAGTCAAAGCAGCGTTTCTCCTCCTCGTGCCGTCTGTGTGTGATCACAGGAAACAAAGACATGAAGAAGAAGCAGCGAGTCAGTGCTCACCTGCACAGCTGATCCAGAAACGGATCAATAAATCAGCTTTCTGCTGCGGGTCTGAGGTCTGCTGCTCCTCAGCAAATTAATCCTTAAGTCTCTGATCTGCTTTCCAGTAGAGCTGGGCGATATGAGATTTTTTCATATCACGATATGTTTTTTTCATTTCAGGCGATAACGATATCTATCACGATATAAGCCAAATAACTATATTTGTAAGATTTAAATGTGCCGTTGCTCACAAGTAAAATGTGAAATAATCAGCAGCTTGTTTTTATTTAAATATTCATTTCCCATAATAAGTTCAACAGGGTAGATGTACTTAAGGAACATGAGACTTTTTCAGATAAATAAAGGCAAATATTGCAAACTACACAAAAGGCAGCCGCTAAAGCGTTTAAGTTTCAAAATAGAACAAACGAAACAGACTAAATTGTCAATTCCACTTAGAAACAAAATATTAATTCTAAAAATAAATCTTAGTTTGTTTACAGAAGAACAGACAAAACTGACTAACTTTTGTCAATATCAAATAAACTGAGAACTAAAAGGAAATTCTCAATCTCTCCTTGTTGTATAGCTGAGCTTTTCAAACAGTTTTAACAGTTACTTTAGTCTGACAAAAGCCGAATGACGAATCAGTGCTTCCAGTCAGAGACCGAGGCTACGTCCACACGTACACGGGTATTTTTGAAAACGGAGATTTTCCGTTTTCGTTTTAAAAAATAATCCCGTCCACACATAAAGGCAGAAATGAAGGAAAACGCTGCTATGAACACGTGGCAGGTGGCGCTAGATTCCTCCATTACCCGCTGGCTGCTTCCCAAACAAACACACGTGCGGCTTGGCACTTGTGCTGTACGTAACAAGTCACACGACGTGACGCTGCGGCTGTGATTGGTTCGGCTCTGCGCTGCTTAATTTGGATTGGCTGACCTTTTTTTTTTTTTTTTTTTTTTAAGAGGACAAGAGCGGCGAGGTCTATCGCGATAGCTTAATTTCTCTATCGAGTAAAAGTTATCTCGCGATACATATCGTTATCATTCTATCGCCCAGCTCTACTTTCCAGTAAAACCTTCTTCAGGTAAGAACACCTGTTTAAGCTGGTTGATGGAGTCTGACCTCTCTCCTGAGCTTGAATCTGCTCTTCCAGCAGGAAATGACTGGCTCTGATTGCACAGCTCCATCGTTTTGGCTTTCCTCGGTGTGTGCAGGTGTGTTTAAAGCTCTGTGCCGATGCTGGATTAACCCTATTATTCCAACATGCTCACATCTGAAAACTGCCTCTGTCTGCCCTCCAGCTTCTCCTCCTAGTTACCATGGAAACAGTTCTTGTTATTGTCAAAGGAGCTTGCAAAGAAAAGCGT
The DNA here is from genome assembly GCF_057381915.1 of Diplotaxodon limnothrissa. Taxonomy (NCBI): domain Eukaryota; kingdom Metazoa; phylum Chordata; class Actinopteri; order Cichliformes; family Cichlidae; genus Diplotaxodon; species Diplotaxodon limnothrissa. The sequence continues at coordinate 710,318 of NC_140616.1, read as the reverse complement.
CTGGACTTCTTTAAGTTGCTTGAAGACGTTTCACCTCCCATCCGAGAAGCTTCTTCAGTTCTAAGGACTCTCCACCATTTGACCTTAGAACTGAAGAAGCTTCTCGGATGGGAGGTGAAACGTCTTCAAGCAACTTAAAGAAGTCCAGACGCTTTTCTTTGCAAGCTCCTTTGACTACGATGACCTGGATGACTGAGAACCTTCACAGACATAGTTCTTGTTATTGATATTTTGTACTTATGAAACGGTAAATAAAGCTTCCCTGAATCTGAATGACACACTGAGCCCGGTCCCCAGAACGGGACTAACGCACCCCCCCGGGTCCTCCGGTCTCATGTTGAGCACCCTCCACATTGCAGCCCCATCGGCGTCGTCTCAGGAATAGATGAAGGAAAACTCCCCTGGAGGCAACATTCCTCACGGCTCCGGGACGAAGCGGAGCCAATCACAAAGAAGAAAAGGCCGAGGATAAGCTGCTGCTCCGCCCCTTTAAGGGATAAATACCGGGATTCTGGAAAATCTGGAAAACTGCCTGGAAACATCTCAGAGGATGGCCGGGGGGTGGGGGGGTGGGGCTCAGAGTCTGAAACGTCACAGATAAATCAGCTGACTTTTACAGATGCTTTCTCACCGAGGACGCGCCGGGGGGGGGGGGGGGGGGTGCTGAGGGTCCACTTAAGCTAATTAATGGATCACCGTGCACATGCAGTGAGCGTGCACGTTGTGTTTTAAGGGGGCTTAAGTCTTCATCCATTAGACAAATGAAGGGTGGGAGCCTAATGGCAGCCACACACTCAGACACACACACACACACACACAGTAATTTGTCTTGTGGACTCATCAGGACTTTTAACGTGATCGCGGTCTCTGAGGACAAAGTCAGATAAAATACGATAAATATGCAATCACATCCAAGGCAGGACAAACTCCTCTTCGCTGTGTTTCTGGAAGGCTGTGTGAGTTTGGTGTGGTTTGAAGTGTGTGTGTGTGTTGTGACGGATGAAGAACAGTGTCTCAGCATCCTCAGGTTTGTGTCTGTGCTGCTGAATACAGACGTTATGATGTTCAACCAACCCTCACAGTTTTACTAGCGCTTGGAAAAAGCTTTACTTTTTAATATTAACACTCGATTTTATATCATTTCACTTTCAATGTGAAATAAAATGGTGTAGTGCCCCCGTGCCCCCCTTTGGACTCATCCCTGCCCACGTAAAACATGGCGTCAGCGAGCTGTGCCATTCAAACACGTTTGTGTTTAAACTATCATGTGAAACATTCAATGTTAGATGATCCCAGATCAACACAGCACAGTTATTCCTGCAGCCCGTCTGTGACACGTTCACGGAAACGAGAATCAGATTGGCTCTGTGACCTCGCCGCGTCTGAAACGCTCCCAGAGCCCATAAGTTTCTCTCTCAGGCTCGGCAGCAGAACAAGCTCGCGGCAAATTTTCAGCTTTTTCCATCTGATTGAAATATTGGCCCTTGTGATTAACCCCGCTGATATCCGAGAGGATTCCAGCTACCCACAACTCACTGCTGTAAGGGCGTGACGGCCCGGAGGAGCCTGATCTCTAATAAACGTGACGCGTACATCGTCTCTGTGCTGGAATAAGCCTGACGTGTAATCCTGTTTCAGGATGCTGCGCGGGGGGAGTCGACTTTTCTCAGCATCATATTTAGACCACTGAACTCACACGCACACACATGCACGTACGCACACTCACACACGCGCACACACACTGACAAACGCATCAGGAGCAGCACCAGGTTCAGCACCAGGTTCAGCACCTTAACCACGGACACTTTGGCACGCAGGCCGGAGCAGCCAGGGATCGAAACAGCGAGATCAGAGCGGTTTAATCAAGCGCTCGGCGAGTACCTGTGGGCGATCTTTGAAACGCCGCCGCCCCGTCCAAAGCGTGCCGGCATCAAATCCGGCTGATTCCTTGAAAAAAAACTCAATCAGTTCTTTTCCAGCTCATCTCACTGAGTTAGCTAAACCAGGCGTGCTGCGTTTACCTGTCGAGTCCAACACGACTACAATTACCCGAAGCTTCTGATAGGAGCTGCTCGTAACATGTGCATAGGTGTGCGTACGTACAGGTGTGTGTGTGTGCAGGCCATATTGTTGGCTGATGCTGGCTGAAAGGAAGCGAGGCTCTGCGCTGAGATTTCACAGCCTGATTTTGTTTTGTGATCTTTCAGAATATCCTGCAGCGACACTCTCACATCCACGCACTTTAAATAAAATCCACATTTCTGTCTTTGAGGCGATATCTGCCTGTGTCCCGTCACCTCAACGAGGCAGCAGCTTCTGCTTTGTTCCTGTATCCAGACTTAACATTGGACAGAACGCCTCGTGCTAACACGCCGACACACTCCATCAGTCTAATTCACTTCAGACCCTCGAAGGAAACTTCACTGCAGGAGCTGCGTGAAACCTCCACCGAGGCCTCCCTGACAAAATGAGAACGGTTACTCCCACACAAGCGTTTAGCTCCCAGAGTCTGGAGTTCCTCCTCAGCTCCGGTTTCTGCGTCAGACAGGAAGCACAAATTTTTATTTATATATTTATTTATTTATAAGTGACTTATGTATGTATGTATGTATATATATGTATATATTGTACTATTCTTAGTTAGCGTATTGTCTGTCTTGTCTTAATGTTGGTTTAAAATGGAGCACTGTAACAAAAAATAATTTCCCCCAGGGATCAATAAAGTATTCTGATTCTGATTCTGATTTGGGACACGGTGAAAAAACAAATGAACAGCACCCGTTTAAAGTGGGCCGGCTCCAGGCAAGCCGCCAGAGATCAGTCGCCAGAAGTCAGCCCCGGAGGTCAGCCGCCATCCTCCGTCCAAGCACCCCACCCCGCTTCATCGGAGGGTGACGGAGCAGACACGTGATGGAAACCAGGTCAAACACAGAGACACAGATTTACACCTTAGGAAGGAAAAACAGGCCGAAGTGGGACAGAGAGCACAGACACACCAAAACCTTTCAGGGGAAAGCTTCACACCTCCGCTTCTCTGCAAGAGAATAGAATAGAATAGAATAGAATAGAATAGAATAGAATAGCCCTTTATTGTCACTGTACAGGTGCAATGAAATTATAGGTGCTGTGCAGGAATGACAAATAAACACAAACACTGAGGGGAACAAAGACGAGACTGACTACACAGTGAGGCTCTAACCTGGACGACCTCACACTGAGGTCAGAGTGGACAGGAAGGACATGACCTTTGACCTCCTCAGATCGTCACAGCTCACAACATGCCAGGGTTAACCTTACGTCATCATCAAACACCAGAAACACGAGTGCAAACGGCGACCTCGGCTAACACTAACGTTTAGTTAGCGGTTACCATAGCGCCCGCTGCTGTTTCTACTTTCAGTTTGAAGTCGTGCAGACACCCTCACACCTCAAACACCAACACAACACAACACCGCAAACACCAACACAACACAACACCGCAAACACCAACACAACACAACACCGCAAACACCAACATCGCAAACACCAACACAAAACAACAGCAACACAACACCGCAAACACCACAAACACCAACAAACACCACAAACACCAACACAACAACTCAAACACCGCAAACACCAACACAACAACTCAAACACCGCAAACACCAACACAACAACTCAAACACCACAAACACCAACACAACACCGCAAACACCACAAACACCAACACAACAACGCAAACACCAACACAACACCGCAAACACCAACACAACAACTCAAACACCGCAAACACCAACAAACACCAACACAACAACTCAAACACCACAAACACCAACACAACAACTCAAACACCGCAAACACCAACACAACACCGCAAACACCAACACAACAACTCAAACACCACAAACACTAACACAACACCGCAAACACCAACACAACAACTCAAACACCGCAAACACCAACACAACAACACAACACCTCAAACACCGCAAACACCAACACAAAACAACAGCAACACAACACCGCAAACACCAACACAACAACTCAAACACCACAAACACCAACACAACACCGCAAACACCAACACAACAACTCAAACACCGCAAACACCAACACAACAACTCAAACACCGCAAACACCAACACAACAACACAACACCTCAAACACCGCAAACACCAACACAAAACAACAGCAACACAACACCGCAAACACCACAAACACCAACAAACACCACAAACACCAACACAACAACTCAAACACCACAAACACCAACACAACAACTCAAACACCACAAACACCAACACAACACCGCAAACACCAACACAACACAACACCGCAAACACCAACATCGCAAACACCAACACAAAACAACAGCAACACAACACCGCAAACACCACAAACACCAACAAACACCACCAACACAACACAACACCTCAAACACCGCAAACACCAACACAACAGCAACACAACACCGCAAACACCGCAAACACCACAAACACCAACACAACACCGCAAACACCAACACAACAACTCAAACACCGCAAACACCAACACAACACCTCAAACACCACAAACACCAACACAACACCGCAAACACCAACACAACACCTCAAACACCACAAACACCAACACAACACCGCAAACACCAACACAACACCTCAAACACCACAAACACCAACACAACAACTCAAACACCGCAAACACCAACACAACTCAAACACCGCAAACACCAACACAACAACACAACACCTCAAACACCGCAAACACCAACACAAAACAACACCAACACAACAACTCAAACACCGCAAACACCAACACAACTCAAACACCGCAAACACCAACACAACAACACAACACCTCAAACACCGCAAACACCAACACAAAACAACAGCAACACAACACCGCAAACACCAACACAACAACTCAAACACCAACACAACAACTCAAACACCACAAACACCAACACAACACCGCAAACACCAACACAACACCTCAAACACCACAAACACCAACACAACAACTCAAACACCGCAAACACCAACACAACTCAAACACCGCAAACACCAACACAACAACTCAAACACCGCAAACACCAACACAACACCACAAACACCAACAAACACCAACACAACAACTCAAACACCACAAACACCAACACAACACCGCAAACACCAACACAACACCTCAAACACCACAAACACCAACACAACAACTCAAACACCGCAAACACCAACACAACTCAAACACCGCAAACACCAACACAACAACACAACACCTCAAACACCGCAAACACCAACACAAAACAACACCAACACAACAACTCAAACACCGCAAACACCAACACAACTCAAACACCGCAAACACCAACACAACAACACAACACCTCAAACACCGCAAACACCAACACAAAACAACAGCAACACAACACCGCAAACACCAACACAACAACTCAAACACCAACACAACAACTCAAACACCACAAACACCAACACAACACCGCAAACACCAACACAACACCTCAAACACCACAAACACCAACACAACAACTCAAACACCGCAAACACCAACACAACTCAAACACCGCAAACACCAACACAACAACACAACACCTCAAACACCGCAAACACCAACACAAAACAACACCAACACAACAACTCAAACACCGCAAACACCAACACAACTCAAACACCGCAAACACCAACACAACAACACAACACCTCAAACACCGCAAACACCAACACAAAACAACAGCAACACAACACCGCAAACACCAACACAACAACTCAAACACCACAAACACTAACACAACACCGCAAACACCAACACAACAACTCAAACACCGCAAACACCAACACAACAACTCAAACACCGCAAACACCAACACAACAACTCAAACACCGCAAACACCAACACAACAACACAACACCTCAAACACAGTAAACACCAACACAACAACTCAAACACCGCAAACACCAACACAACACAACACCGCAAACACCAACACAACAACTCAAACACCGCAAACACCAACACAACAACACAACACCTCAAACACCGCAAACACCAACACAAAACAACAGCAACACAACACCGCAAACACCACAAACACCAACACAACAACTCAAACACCACAAACACCAACACAACAACTCAAACACCGCAAACACCAACACAACAACTCAAACACCACAAACACCAACACAACAACTCAAACACCACAAACACCAACACAACAACTCAAACACCGCAAACACCAACACAACACAACACCACAAACACCAACACAACACCGCAAACACCGCAAACACCAATACAACACAACACCACAAACACCAACACAACACCGCAAACGCCAACAAACACCAACACAACACAACACCACAAACACCAACACAACACCGCAAACGCCAACAAACACCAACACAACACAACCCCACAAACACCAACACAACACCGCAAACGCCAACAAACACCAACACAACTCAAACACCACAAACACCAATACAACACTGCAAACACCACAAACACCAACACAACACAACACCTCAAACACCAACACAAAACAACACCAACACAACACAGCAAACACCACGGCGTGCTACCCCACAACACGCAGCACTGTCTGCTCCAGCTTCATGGCTGCAGAGGGCCAGTCTCAAACCGGTCTCACACTCATACACAAGCGCTTCCTGTACACTGAAGTGGTGTGTACAGGGCGGAGGTAGAAAACTTGTCCCGCTGGTGCTCAGAAAATAACCTGAAGCTGAACGTCCTGAAAACAAAGGAACTCACAAAGGACTTCAGGAGACACAGACAGGTCCACAACTCTCTCATTATAATTGGAGAACAGGTGGAACCTGTCTCCATCCATGAACTGGAGACTCGGCTTCGCACCCTTCATTCACCCATAGCTAGCCAGGCCCCTGTAGCTGGGGAAAGAGGGCGGCTGGGTGATGGTGACGAGGAAGCATAGTCCTAAACAGAAGCCCCAGGTACACCACCAACCCGTTCATGTGTCTAACCGTTTTTCCCCACTCGGCGACACACCCGCCGGGGGTCAAACTCTGGTAATTGGCGATTCTGTTCTCAGACATGTGAAGCTAGAGACACCGGCAACCAGCGTTCCAAAAAGGTATTTATTTTATTTGCAGATGACACAAATTTTTATTGCTCTGGAGAGAATTTGAACGATTTGGTTAAAAACATTTATATTTTGGGAAATGTAAGAGATTCATTAGACCACAAAACAATGCGCATTTTATATTTTTCATTGTTCTTCTCATACTTTAAGTTACTGTGTCGAAGTTTGGGGGAATACATATGAGAATACTACAAAACCTCTAAACTTATTACAGAAGAAAGTGATACGAATGATTCATAATGTTAAATATAGAGAACATACAAATAAATTATTTATAAAATTTATTAAAATTAGGAGATTTAGTGAAACTACGGACACTATTAATTATGTTTAAGGCTAAAAGTAATATTTTGCCTTCTAAGTTACAAAGAGTATTTTTAATGTGTTCGGGGGGAAATTTTATTTTAAGCATCAGCTAGCTAGAACTACACAAAGATTAATGAGGCCAACGGTTACGGGTACGACTGTGGAAGTGTCTTCATTATAATTTACAGAATTGCATAAATTTACATAGTTTTAAAAAGTGTTACATGTATAAAACAATAACTCAATATGAAGAATGTGAATGAAATTGGAGTTAATTGAAAAAGGATCCATTATTTTTTTGCCTCATTTATTTTATTTACTCATCTTTTCTCCTTGTTACTATGTGGAGTGGTATATTCTGATTGTAAATGTGTTGTTAGGACCGGAGATAAATGTTAATGTTAGTTTGTTCCTTGACTTTTGGTGCCCACTTGCAATATAAGTTGGATTGTAGAGAGGGGGCGGGGTTTAATACGAATATTTTCTTCTTCCTGCTGCTTTTCACACATGGTTGCTTTACTGACAGACAGTGTGGTTGGTTTGTCTGAAAGAACTAACTGTGGAAACTGTTGACCAAGTGTGAAATAAATAAATAAATGAAATGAAACAATATAAAGCGCCTTGAGGCGACTGTTGTTGTGATTTGACGCTGTATAAATAACACTGAAATGAATTGACCCACAACACCATCCCCCTGGTAACGAAGGCCCAGCAGCTGCACTTCCTCTGTGTCCTGAGGAAGAAGCTGTAGTGGTAAGACTACACACCTTTGGAGCGCAGACCCTTACTGGATTCAGTAAGGGGCCTGGCTAGACCCCCCATGCTAAAACCAAGTCCTAAAATGGCCTCCAGCCTGTCCGCAGCTCGGACACAAGCATTTCACTACTATGGGGTGGATGACTGAATGTAGTGTAAAGCGCCTCTATACAAATGCAGGCCATTTACTACATGTTGTACTCTGTATGATTGTGTATGTGACAATTAAAGCTTGCTTGAAGAATAACCTGGTATAACCAGCTGCTGCTGGCCTTCTACCTCCTCAGTGGAGCACCAACCACCAGGCATGCCTGCCTGGTGCTCAGGGGCCATGACTGACAGCAGGAAGGCTGTAGCCACGTGACCCTGGTAAGGACAGACACAGTCATACACCATCGGAGGCACGAGGGGTCATGAGGTTTAGAGCCTTTTTCCAGCCAGGCAGATAAAGACAGGAGGGACCGAGGAGGAGGTCCAATCTTTTTACATTTAATCCAAAGACAGACATGCAGCCCCACCCCCAACAACACCACCACCACCACCTGCTCACACACACACAGGATTAATCCTGCAGCCATTCAAAGTCCCACAATCGAGGACACGTCCACAGCAACAGTTTTATTGCCTCAAACCAGCAGGAAACAGACTTCATGAGCTGGCTTATCAAAATGAAACAAAAACACAAACAAAAGCAAAACCTTACTTCACAGGAGGTCAGGGGTCAAAGGTCAGAGGTCACCACGTAATCACAGAAATCCTGACTAACATAAAACACGCTGAGAAACAGATCGAATTCATGAGTGAAGGAGGGGAAGGGACCATCATCCATCATAACTGGAGATTTTCCTGCTGACACAGTCATCCTGGAGCCGGCGTTCCCAGTCAGCTGACCCCCAACATTTCGCTCTAACTGGGTCATTTCCTCAGCACCGCGAGTCGAGCCAGGCTTTGAGAGCACTGTCAGTGCTGTTGTGATTGGGGGCTGGGAGTCTCAGGCCCTCAGCAAGACAAAGATCAGATAATCGCTGCTGGCCTTAATCCCTGAGCAGAGAGAGGAGCCTTTATCTGCCAGCAGCAGAAAGGTAGAAGTATGGGAGGAAGACTTCCTGAGACTCGCTCCGAGATTCCTATGCTGACGTCCTCTGTGTCAGCAATAACTCACATTACTGGGAACGGTGTCACCGAAACATCAGTACAACGAGTACACACACACACACACGGACACACCTCCTCTCTGTAATCGATGATCGATCTCCACAGACTGAAGCTAACCGGTCGTTCCTCCTGTTGGGATCGGAGCACAAACGTAAACAGAGCCATATGTTGTTTGGGATTGGCTCCATCAGATAAATGCTGACTGCATACTGTGCAGTGATTGGTTAAGTCTGCTCCGTGTCACGGTCACTTATCACCTCTGGGGTGATGAGACTGGGGTTCTCATTGGGCCCAAAACATCAATAAGTAATAATTGGCGTGAGTGGGGATTACTTCCTGGGTGGTCCAGGTATTAGCCAGTTCCCATTCTTCCATGATCGAGTGCTTTCGGCTGAGACGTCCCGGCTCATTAATCAACAAAAGTCTCAGTCGAAGCTTCTCTTGATCGAGCGTTTCCAGCTTCACTGCAGCAGAAACGTCAAGTCTGCTCAACGCCGGACGTCAGGAATTAACATGTGACAAAACGCGTCCCAGCACCCCCGTAGGAGGGCGGTGTGAAACCGATTCCATCAGTGATTGCTGAGCGTTCTGTGACCTGTCAGATGAAGGAGCTGCTTGGCATCAGTTACTCCATCGCACTGACACCAGGAAGAGGAGGAGGAAGAGGAGGGAAGCGAAGCAGCATTTGGTGTTTTGGTTGCAGAGGAGTGTTTTTATGTGGCAGCATGCAAAGTGAGACTTTAAGCTGTCAGTAAAACCAAAATTTGGCAAAAAACAAACTCCAAACTGTCTTATTGGCGGGTCAGCTTGGCTTCCGGTCCCTGCACGGCTCTTTAGGAGTGAGTTCTGCAAACGAACGCAGCGCTGCAGCGAGCCATCATCTGCTCCGTCAAACACAAACATTTCCCCGTCACAGCGTCTGTCTGAGAGGAGCGTGGGGTTCGGGTCAAAGACCCCGAGCACCGCCATAACAATGAAGCCATGAATCGGCCCCGCGTCTGTGTCGCTGTGACGTGGAAACCTGCAGGACTCATCACCACAGGTTAGGGTTAACTTCTTATTGTGTGGCACAATCCAAATGTCCCCACCATCCACATTTTCCAACCTCACCGCTTCACTCAAACGTCCCCACAAAATGCTTTTTAAAAAACTGTCTTGAATGACATTTTTGTGAATGAGCCGATGAGTTTCTGTAGTTTCACAAACGCTCCCGTGTGAAGCAGCGCTGTCCTCGCCGACCGACACTGAACAAACCCTTTCAGAGATTTATGCAGCCGCACACACAAACCTGACGGCGTGAGCACGAGATCAAAACGCCGCTGATCGACTTCACACATCAAACTTTTATATTTTCCTATCAGGTCCCCACAAATCCTGGTTTTACGTCAGTGGAACAGCTGTCTACAAACATTTGGACACTTTTAAACAGTGCGTCTTAAAATTTGAACCTTTGCACAAAAACCGTCGAGAAACATCCAAAAAAAAAGCCCAACTTCCTCACCGCGCTTGGATCTCTTCAAATATCCCGACTGTCAGTCGCAGCTTTGCTTTCCAAAGAAATTCCGACTTTGATAACAACGTCCAGACTGCAGCTCAGTGGAAAAAACGAGTTCTTGTGTTCCACAAACATCCTTTGAACGAACTTCCAGACGTTTCACTCGGATATCTCAGCCCTCATCCATCAGCAGCTCCGAGCAGATTTCCTCGCTCACACTGTGACTGTGTGCGGATTTATTATCTGAGGCATGTCGAGGCCTTATCAGCTTCTTTAGAGTACTATCTCATCTGTGTGTGTGTGTGTGTGTGTGTGTGTGTGTGTGTGTGTGTGTGTGTGTGTGTGTGTGTGTGTGTGTGTGTTTTCAAGTTCAAGCAGGCCTTTAACCTCCAGTTTTCCCGTGGGATCTCTGCACTGCCTCGAGGCAAACACACACACACCCTGAGGCACATTTACTCTGCACATCCTCCAGTGTTTACTCATTAATTCTTACAGCGGTTTGTTATCGTCACACACACACACACACACACACACACACACACACACACACACACACACGTTCAGTAAAACAAAGTCAAATCTGCAGCATGTATCTCTCTTCAAGGGAACAGACTACTTCCTGTACTCGGTTCTTTAAGCCTGTTTCTGTGTATGCAGAGGTCAGAGGTCAGAGGTCAACACAATGACATAAATGAAAGTTGTTTCTGACCATGACTGCAGTTTTATTTCCTGCAACGCACGGAAGACCTCACAAGGACCACAGGAGTACACGTATGACAGGACACGTCTGTATTCATGTGATGTCACAGGTCAGAGGTCATCTGGCAAGAGTCAGCGAGATTAAAGCTCCACACACTCCTGTGTGACTATCAGCTGATCATGTTATTAATGACACACACACAGTAACACCCTGCATGTCCCTGTGCAGCTCCAGCAGCAGCTTCATTAAAGACATTAGTACACACAGGTTAACTTACCTCGAATTCAGGTGGTCCAATCACGAGCAGCTTCTCGGCAGAGCCAATCAGAGCACAGAAAGGCCCAAATCCAGGTAGTAGAAGTCCAGATCCAGATGTAGTCCTGACTAATCCTGATCTGCTGAGACACAGTGGGAGAGAGGAGGCGGTCAGGCCTTTCGTCTTCATCCAGGTGCATTGTGGGAGGGGCGCAGGTGTCCCTGAGACCTGGACACCGGCAGATCTGACCACAGCCGGCCGGAGGGTTCAGGTCCAGAGAGAGAGGAGGGCTCGATCCCTGCTCCAGTCAGGATATCTCTGACTCACACTCCTCTAACAACACAGCCGGATCAGATTTGCTCCAGTTTTATGTTTTCCGTGAACTCCGTCTCATTCATCCACCTTTCCATACCTGAGCCGGGACATACCTGGAAGCACTGTGGGACACTCGGAAAAAGCAAAGACATGAAAACTGCTTCAGAAAAACCTGCACACACAAAGGACCAACAACATCATCCAACCACCAAGCCTCTAAACGAGCTACACCCTCCAGCAGAGAACCAACCAGAGAAGCAGGAGGAGCAGGAAGCCGGGGCGTTCCCAGACCTGGTTCCACCTGGAAAGGTGAGTCCAATAAAGCCGAGAGTCCGACAGGAGCAGGCGTCTGACTGGCTGTAGATACACGTGAAGCTCAAACGGAGAAGAATATGGAAACCAATCTGACCAGTTAACATAAAAACCACCAGTTCACCTGGAGCTGAGCGCTCAACACCTGCACTGTGGCCTTCTGCACATGCTCAGTGCTGTCTGCGGTCCACAGGTGTTACCTTCAGGTGAGTTTGTTGGGTTTTTTGCAATGCCACGAGTGACCACTGGGAGCAGCAGGACCACGGCTAAAACAGCAGGATACAATATCAGTGCCGCCGGAATGTGACCTTTGACCCTCTCTGACAATTACAACTCATAACTGTAATTCATAGTAGTAACTTCGGAATGTGTGTTTGTTTAGCTGATATCCGTCCATGTAAATGAGGTCACATGTCAGCTGTCCTGCCTTTATGCTCAGTCTCTGCTGCGGTGACCTTTCACCTCTGACACAAGCAGCAGAGACGACCGCAGCAGTCAGCAGTCCTCTGCAGCACAGGCTGATAACACCCGCCCTCAGTAATCCTGGATGCTGAGACAGCTTCAGCACAGGAAAGAGGAGCAGCGTGGGATCTGACACTTCCTGTTGGTGAATCCGAGCTTCGACACGCAGACTTTGGACTTTCACTCAAATGGATCCTCAGGAAAACGAGCATCAGCGGAAGAACTCTTGGACATATATGAATAGACGTGAGCTTTACTGACAGTGAGAGAGGAGATGAGTCCATTATCCTGATGAAGACCCTCCGTTAGCGGGATGATCTAACTCGGGGCCACATTAGTGACTCTCTCACATCTCTGGCTGCTCCGGGCCTCCGGAGGCAGCGAGAGGTCCAGATGTGGATGGATGCGATGCCGGGATCAGCAGAGGGAGCGTGGAGGTCTGCCGCAGCCGTCGTGGAAATAAAAGAGATGTGAGCACTGAGCCTCCGAGCGGCGAGCACGGGAGGTGAGTTATGGGCGGCGACAGCCGACAGGTCTGAGCAAATGAGCCGAAAAGAGAGACGAGTTCAGACGGAGCACGAGGCGGCGAGGGAGAAAATTAAAGGAGGAGAGAAATGAGGGGAGGACGGCAGAAAATAATGAAAGAGCAGATCCTGCAGCGGTGACGCGCAGCCACGGGGAGTGCGCTCAAGTCCCTGCGTCATGCAAACTCTGCAGTCAGATTTGATTGTGATTTGTTTGCCGGCGTTCGGTGGGAGGAATCAGCCGGAGCGCTCCCACTTCTGTTTGTTCTGCACCAGGTTTCCCGGGAAAAAGACGTCCTGCTGGCTGCACATCAAACAGACAAAAGCCAACGATCCCACAGAACGCTAATCAGAACACACACAGGAAGTGATTTCCTCCACAAGCAACAAAAGCACCACGCGAGGAGGACGCCATCGAGCGCGGAGATGCTCCAACCACCGACCTGTCGGTGTCGGTGCTGAGCCCCACACAGCTCGTTACAGTCCTGTGCTGTTACTCACACGCACGCTCACGTCCTCCTCGCCATCAGCCAGTGCCCCGGCGCAGGTAACCTCCTGCCTCGATCACGGGGAGTATTCCCAGCAGTGGGAGCTCTGGGAGAAGTTCATGTGCAGGAATAGCTTCACGGAAGCACATCACACATCCGGGAGTGTGACAGCAGTCCACACTCACACTAAAGGACTCTTCAAAATCATACGTGATAGAAAAAGTTCCCATAATTCCTCTCTGCTTTAGTGCTGCTTATGGGTAAAGTGCTGGTGTGCTGCAGTGTTTCACACAGGCCGGGTCTAATCCGGAGCGCTTCACGCTCGCTCTCTCTCTGCAGCCTCGCCGGGTTAATAAGTGTAAATCTTCCAGCAGGGAAACCGCCACATCTGTCACAGCTGGTGCCTGATACAGATCCTGATACTGCAGCGGGTTCATGCACCCTGCACATGCAGCAGCTTTAAATCTGACCGCTCACCTTCAGCCTGTGTGTGTGTGTGATGATGCAGCCGGGCGGAGAGAGCTGCTCTAAGCCGGATAAATTCATAAACAGTGTTTCAGCGCCGCTTCAGAACGACTCTGAAAACAGCGAGCGGCGACTCGCTCCAAAGCTGCTCGCTGTGTCTGCTCTCTGTCCGTTTAGCTTCACCCAACCTCACCTGACCTCACGCTCCAACCCAGCAGTAAAGGAAACAGAAACAAATGTAGAGAACAGGCTTCAGGTCAGTGCCCTGGGACAAAACATGCTTCTGCGTCCGTAGGTTAATTAATATTAACGATTACTGATCACAGCAGATCGACAGGACGCCACTCACTCATGGCTCCGCTGAGAAAAACGGAGAGGAACTAAAAACCAAACTGCTGCAGCCTCAAACTCATACCAGGAAAATTTATGGTGATGGAAAACAAACGAATACTAATGAAATGAATTCATTGAATCTATGAATCATTTATTCATGCAAACACAAAGAACATCGTCTCCATCCTTTCACTGAAACAAGCACTGGGTGCAACAAAGTAACAAATTACTGTAAACACATTACATTTTTCAGGAAGGCAGTAACAGTAACTGTACTAAGTTATGTCCTTACAAAGGTTCTTTGGTGATCTGCACGCTAAGCTAGCCGAGAACCCAGAGTGATGATCCAGTGCATGCAGACTCCAGTCCTGCAGCCAGAGCCCGATTTCGGTCAGCGACGCTGTGACTGTGCAGCAGGATAAACACGGAAACACGTCTCCTGCCTGCAAAGTTGTGTGGCGCGTTCATCTTTTGTTAATAAGATTATAACGTTTCCTCTTCCTGTCTCATGGCGAGCGCTCTGCCAGTGCTGGGCGGAGTCTTGTGTTGAAGTGTGGGTTTCACCGGCCGCTAGCATCTCCTCACCAAGTGGTAGCCTGATTAGACTAGCGCTGTGTTTTTAGATGCTAAATGATCATTGGGCGCTGACGTCCTCGCCATCAGACGTGATTGTTGGACACATAAACATGCGACATCACTCCATCAATCGCACTCTGATATTACACTTGTTCACATGATGTTTTATTTACACGGCACAGATATTCTTCTGTGTTTTGGGTCGTTACAAGCTGACCTGAGGTCAGCTGATAAAACATAAAGACCATCTCAGTGTTTGAACTGAAAGCCTCATTACCCGTGAACAAACACGTCTCTGTTTCCTGCAGCAAAACCAGGTAATCTGCTGCCTATTAACACAGCATTACCAAAAACTGGGCTAATCCACCCATTGTTCTGTGTGCGCATGTGTGTGTGTGTGTGTGTCTTTGTGTTTTGTGCAGTCTGAATGACGGGGAAAAGGTCACCGGATGAATCTGCTGGATCAAACGGATAAAGACACAACAAAAAGTGCAGGAGGCGACCAATGAAAGGCCACCTAACACACACACACACACACTCAGAGACACACAAAGAAGCACACACAGCTGGAGTGTGAAACACGCTGCAGCCATCCTGCACATGCCTGGCAGCGGGTAGATCCTGGTAGCCTGGAGGTCAGCCAACACACACACACACACACACACACACACACACACACACACACACACACACACACACGTCAGCCTGATGGTTTCCTGCTTTCGGAGCCTCCTACGCCCCTCACTGTGAACGGTGAGCCAAGAAAACGTGGAAACAGATGCCGATGGCGTTCCTTCAGAGCGCGGTGGCGGCTCTGACCTCGGGTGCTTCAAATTCCTTCACTTTGAGAGGAAACTGTTTTTCCTCCACAGCAGAGTCGTCATCGACAGCTGGAATCTACGGTGGCCTTAAACCCACGTTTAAGGAAACAAAGACAAAAACGCTGCAAAAGCCCAAAACAGAACGGAGCTGTTTCTGGGGACACAATAACGGGACGGACCAGCTGTAGGGGTCACACAAGCTGTGTCCCAAAACGTCGGATGCATCCTTCGGAGGACCCGCCTTCGCGGTCTACGTTGGCCGGGTCCTTCGAAGACCGAGAAGGCCGGAAGTGTGAGGCTGTGAAATGTGACGGTCTCGCCTTCAGATCTGCGTCACCGCTGTGTCGGTGGGGTTTACTAAACTCGCCGTCTGCTCCTTGCTGTCTAAAATATAACAGGACACTGGAGTAAACTCTTCACCGTCTCACACTCTGACGTTTATTCAGCTGTGTGATCCCGGAGGAACCCACTCGATGGATTAATAAAGTTTAATTTAATCTAATAAACTAATAACTTTGATGTGAGCCAAACCGTCTGAAAACGATGAAGCCGGGGGGGTCCGCTGCTCTCGCCGGCTCGAGTGACCCTTGAACCCCCCGGCTCGCTATCGAGCTGGTGGGTCACAGACGTCTCCGAAAACGTCGGCGCACTTTTGCAAATATGCGATAAACCGAGCAGATATTTGAAGTTTACACAGATTCTCGCCTGAAAATATGTTAAAGGTTTATTTTGTGACCCAGAAAGAATAATAAGAGTAATTTTAAAACTTAGTAGCGGCCGCCATTGTTGGAAACTGGAGTTTGGCTGGGCCGTGCTATGAATTCTGGAATATGGTGGGCCGCGAAGGACACACCCGACCCATCCTTCAAATCCGGGGAAATGAAGGACGCATTTGAAGGAGCCGACGAATTGTGCCAGCCTTCGTCGCGTCGATGTGACGTAATCGGCCTTCAAATGCGGCCTCGGGAGGATGCAGCCGACGTTTTGGGACACAGCTACAGACTCGGAGGTGTGTTTTTGTCACTCATGTAACCGCAGATGCATGTTTGCTATCGCCTGTTTACTGTTAGGCCCTGGTCCGTCACGTTAATGTCTCCTCAGAAACGCTTCTGTTGTGCTTTATTTACCTTCTGTGGCGTTTTTCTTTAAGTTGCAGTGGGTTTGGCCTCTCAGGACAACCAGAGGAAACGTGCCGGAGGACGCCACGGTCGCTCAGCAGTGAATTACAACATGCCGCCATTGCCGAGGCGCATGCGCCGACAGCTGCAGATTAAGTAACACAGCCGCTGTGATCGGGTTCTCTGATGTGAGGGAGCTGCTGATACAGCTCAAACTATCCGCCTCTGAAAGCGAAGCGCAGCTGAGGAGCCATCGCTACCCTCGCCACTCCTGTGACTGCTTCCTGTTCAGTGACATCACAGAACTCCATGAAAAAGACAGACAGGCCCAAACTTTCATCCGAGGACACCGTCGCTGTTCTGCAGTAAAACAAATAAGAACTGCACATGCACGGCAGCGTTTCAGGGTTTCCTGGAGCGTGACCACACCTGGGCCAAGTATGGACAGAGTCTGTGTGAGCACAGGTGGGTGTGGCCTGTGCCTCTGATGGACAGAAAGGAAAAACGCTGATTTTCCATCAGCAGAAACCCCAAAAAGCAAAAACCTGGGATCATTAGCGTCCGCTCTCGAGTGTGTCACATGACCGACTTTTGCTAGGTCTCTCTGGAAACAGGAAATAAATATCCTACTGTTATAACTAATGTCACCTGAAACTTTGAGCCTGCGTGAGCGAACCTTTAAATCTCCTTCTGCAGTCTGGCTGAAGCCTCAGAGGAAACGCACAGGAAGCATGAAGCTGTCAGAAACAGGCTGTCATTGGCTCCCGCGGACCGCCGCTGTCTTCATCTCCTTCTTTATGGTCTCCTGATCTCCCCCGCCGCACGTAAAGGTCAGACAAACGAAATCACAGAGAAGCAGCGGGACACGCGCTGAGGTCGGCCGCCGCTCACTCCAAAGAAATTTCACCTGTCTTCATCTCTGAGGTTCAATTTACCCGCAACCTGAGCGAGGGGGAGGGGTCTGTGCAGGCGAGCAGAACCAGTACAATAACATAAGTAGGAGGAGAAGCAGGGGGAGGAGGTGTGTGAGAGCACAGATAGACAGAACACAAAAACACACACACGACCCGGAGCCGGACATCGCGACCCGGAGCCGGACATCGCGACCCGGGCTCAGACCCGCAGAGAACGAGACAATTCTGAGGACGTGCTACAGAATGACGCTTGGTCAGCGTCTGATACGCAGCCAACACGCGCACTCACAGCATCCGCTGCACATACCTAGAACAGGGCGACGACCAAAAATATTTATCACCATATACATTGGAAAATTTGCGATAACGATGTAACTGACACGAGACAAAATACTTTACAACTCCACAACTTTATTAGTGCAAAAACAAAACATCAATCAGAATCAGAATCAGAATCAGAATGGGTTTATTGCCAGATGTTGAGGTTTACAACATTAGGAATTTGCTGCGGTGCTTCAGTGCAAACAATAAGAATTAAAGTGCTATGTAGAAAGAAAGATATGTGCATGAGATATACATGAGATATATACATGAGAATAAGAATTAAGAGTGCTACGTAGAAAGATATATACATGAGTGCAGGTGGTGATCAGTGCCAGACATGAAATGATGCAGTGACACAGCGTAGGGTCATGTGTTAGTGGCGGGGACAGTCATGTGGTTATTGTTCATGTGTCCAACAGCAGAGGGGAAGAAACTGTTCTTGTGGCGAGAGGTTCTGGTGCGAATGGACCGGAGCCTCCTGCCTGAGGGGAGCAGGTCAAACAGACTGTGTCCAGGGTGAGAAGGGTCAGCTGAGATCCGGGCTGCACGCCGCAGTGTCTTGGAGGTGTACAGGTCCTGCAGAGATGGGAGTCTGCAGCCAATCACCTTCTCAGCAGAGCGCACAACACACTGCAGTCTCTGTTTGTCCCTGATAGTGGCTCCAGCGTACCACACGGTGATGGAGGAGGTGAGGATGGACTCGATGATTGCAGTGTAGAATTGCATCATCGTCCGTGTTGGCAGGTTGAATTTCTTCAGCTGCCTCAGGAAGTACATCCTCTGCTGGGCTTTCTTGATGACGGAGGTGATGGTGGGCTCCCACTTCAGGTCCTGGGTGATGGTGGTACCCAGGAAGCGGAATGAGTCCACAGAGGTGATGGGGGTGTCAGTCAGGATGATGGGGGGGAGTGGGGCTGTGTGCTTCCTGAAGTCCACAATAATCTCCACTGTCTTCTGGGCATTCAGCACCAGGTTGTTGTGGCTGCACCAAGACACCAGACGTTCAACCTCCCTCCTGTAGGCAGACTCATCCCCGTCAGAGATGAGCCCAATGACGGTGGTGTCATCTGCGAACTTGATTAGCTTGACAGACTGGTGGGTGGAGGTGCAGCAGTTGGTGTACAGGGAGAAGAGCAGAGGAGAAAGAACACAGCCCTGAGGGGAGCCGGTGCTGATGGTCCGGGAGTCCGAGACATTCTTCCCCAGCCTCACGTGCTGCTTCCTGTCCGTCAGGAAGTCAGTGATCCACCGGCAGATGGGATCAGGCACATTCATCTGGGAAAGCTTGCCTCGGAGATGGTCTGGAAGGATGGTGTTGAAGGCAGAGCTGAAGTCCACAAACAGGATCCTGGCGTAGGTTCCTGGGGAGTCCAGATGCTGCAGGATGAAGTGTAGGGCCATGTTGATGGCGTCGTCTACAGACCTGTTGGCTCTATATGCAAACTGCAGGGGGTCCAGGAGGGGGGCCGTGAGGGTCTTGAGATGGGAGAGAACTAGGCGCTCAAATGACTTCATGACCACAGATGTCAGAGCCACGGGTCTGTAGTCATTTAGTCCAGTGATCCTAGGTTTCTTGGGGACAGGGATTATGGTAGAGGACTTGAAGCAGGCAGGCACATGACATGCCTGCAGTGAGGAGTTGAAGATGCCAGAAAACACTGGGGCCAGCTCGTTTGCACAGTGTCTGAGGGTGGCAGGAGACACACCGTCTGGGCCGGGAGCTTTCCGAGCATTCAGACTCTTAAACTGCTTCCTCACATCTGCTTCATGAATATGAAGAGTTGTGGTCGGAGGAGGTGGTGTGAAATCCTCTTTTGTGTGGGGTGAGGAGGGGGGTGTTGTAGGTGAACAGTTTGAAGGTGGTGATGGCTCTATGGAGGGGGGAGAGGTGGGGGAATGAGTGTCCAAAGTGCCTCTATTGTTGGGGTCGTTGGAGGTGTGAAGGCTGCCTGATGGCTCGTCAAAACGACAGTAGAAGTCGTTAAGGGTGTTGGCTAAGAGCAAGTCATCAGTGGAGTGGGGGGTTTTAGGCTTGTAGTTGGTGATATTCCTAAAACCTTTCCACACAGAGGCCGAGTCATTCTCTGAGATCTGCTGCTGCATCTTCTCAGAGTGCTGATGTTTGGCAATGTCCACTTCCTTAGTGAACCTGTACTTGGCCTCTCTGTAGCAGTCCCTGTCTCCGCTTCTGAACGCCTTACTCTTTTCCAGCCACAGCTTTTTGAGTTTAGGAGTAAACCAGGGTTTGTCATTGTTATAACTCACCCTGGTGCGTGATGGCACAATGCTGTCCTCACAGAAGTGGATATAGGAGGTGACAGTGTCCGTAAACTCGTCCAAGCTGTTAGAAGCAGCCTTCAATGTGTCCCAGTCTGTAGACTCCAAACACGTGCGAAGCTCCTCCACAGCCTCGTTGCTCCACAGTTTTTTGGTCCTCACGACAGGTTTGGAGAGCTTCAGCCTCTGTCTGTACGCGGGGATTAGGTGGATCATGACGTGATCAGAAAGTCCGAGTGAAGCGCGCGGCACCGCGCGATAGGCCCCGCTGATCGTGCTGTAGCAGTGGTCCAATGTCCTCTCCTCTCTGGTCGGGCATTTAATATACTGCTTGTATTTCAGAAGCTCATGGCTCAGATTGGCTTTGTTAAAGTCCCCAAGAGCAATGATGAGAGAGTCCGGGAATGTCCGCTCCGTGTGGAGAATCTGCTCCGCGAGTGCGCACTGAGCTGCTCGCGCATCCGCGTCTGGCGGGATGTAAACAGCGGCCAGGATGAATGAAGCAAACTCCCGCGGAGAATAAAACGGTTTGCAGTGAATAAAAAGATATTCCAGAGAGGGAGAGCAGTGCTGAGCAATCACTGTTACATCTGTGCACCAGCCACTATTGATGTAGAAGCAGACACCTCCACCTTTGGTTTTACCGGAGAGAGCGGCCTGCCGGTCCGCGCGCAGCAGATGAAAGCCCTCCAGCTTGAGCGCGCAGTCCGGGATGTCCTCACTGAGCCACGACTCCGTAAAACATAAGACACAGGAGGAGGCAAAGTCTCTGTTCATGCTTCTCATCAGGGCCAGTTCGTCTATCTTATTCCAGAGTGAGCGTACATTAGAAAGGAAGATCCCAGGAAGGGCCGTTCTCAGTCCGCGTTTCCTCAAACGCACGAGTACGCCGGCTCGCTTACCTCTCTTTCGACGTCTCACTTTCCTGATCAGAGTCAGCAGTAAATCTGCCGCAGATGCGACAAATATTGGAAATAAATCCACAGGCGTTGTAGTCCTGCAGTTAAGGAGCTCTTCTCTGGTGTAAGAATATCCAGAGGAGTTCCCAGACACAGAAGAAATGCACAAAAACAAGACAAAAGTAACGCACTGAAGCACCAGGGCGACCATCCGCGGCGCCATCTTGGATACAATGTATTTTAACTTAAACAAGCAGCTGTTTCTTATGTGCATTAAAATAAATATAAAAATGTAACAGTGCAAACTCCTCGCTGACAGTTTAACCAAAAGGCGTTTCCAGTGGAAACTGGCCGACACATCCTCAGCATAACCATGTATAACATCCACAAAACTTAAAAAGAGGTTATACACACACAACACGGTAATATTATGTTGAAGCACAGCACGTATCACTCCGCGAGGATACATAAGGCACACGGGATTATAAGGGGCTCTATCGACTTTCAGAAAAATCAAAGGATGATTTTAAGTGCGCCGTATTTTCCAAACAACACGGTAATAACGACGGCCCGCTAGCATGCGCTACCAGAAATAGTGCTTTGTTGTGTATCTGAGGGTCGAAAGCTAAACCAGTTCCACACCAGTGAAGCTGCAGCATTTTTACAAACCAGTCCAGGTTCATCGTTTCACTCAACGATCCGCTTTCGCTCTTCTCGTTCTGCGTCGCCTCCATGTGCGTATGAAAACAAAGGCACTGCGCATGCGCATTTTACCCATATTCTATCGCAATATTTCATTTTCCTATCATTGCCCAACATGACACCGGTGTTACCATGAACGGTATGATATAGCCCCGCCCTACCTCCACCTGTGGTCATGAGGAATAAACCACTAGATTCTGAGAGTGGCTTCCACATTTCTGAGACCACAATCACATAACAGCGTCCACAGCTGCAGACTTCCTGTGCCACAGGGGGCGCTCTCAGCCACAGTGAAAGCAGCTCTCTGGAAAACTTGAAGTTTTCATGAAGTTTCTGGCGGAGACAGCAGAGCCGGGCGCCATCGAGAGAGCACGTCCTGCCCAATCAGCACTCAGCAGCAGAAGACATGCTCAGGAAGTATAGCACAGCGATGAAGGGCATCGCCTCCACCCTGCTGCGCAAACACCACTCCATGTTTAACTTCAACTGACGACACG
>NC_140616.1:537500-682500 GCF_057381915.1 Diplotaxodon limnothrissa | reverse complement strand
TACAACCCCCCCACCCAGAAACAATAGCACATGACATCACACAACCTGTCGAAATTCTGGCCAGTCAACAGCCATAAAGAAGATAAGTGTGGAGAGTTTGTAAGACTGATATAAATATAAATCATTTAAGAACGTTTTTCTTCTGTCGGACAAAACAAAGATCAACAGACCTCCCTGAAATTTGCTGTGTGTGCTTTTTTATTTATCACTCATTCTCAGGAGGCGTGGCTACAGAGGAGGTTCAAAATATCCAGGCTTCCTCTGCCGTAGCTGGATCCGTGGATCCTAAAAGCCCAGCAGAGATAACAGCTATGCCACGGTGGTTATTAGCTGTCTCTGATAAACCGGGCTCTCTGCTGCAGGCTCTGAGCGGCTCACATTAAAACAGGCACTTCACAGGTCATGTGACTGTAATAAATGCATAAATAATGCATCTTTGGACCTTTGCATGTGTTCCAGTGTTCATGTGATCACGTGTTTATGTTCATGTTTTCATGTGAATATGTTCATGTCAACATGTACACGTGATCACGTGCTGTTGCAGAAAATGATCCTGCTGCGTCTGTCACTCTCCGGCAAACACAGAACACACCTGACCACCTGATTGACCAATCACATTCATTCCCTGTGATCTGACTTGTCGCCTCCTTCATCAGGCTGTGGGACAGGAAGCTTTCATGTTTCCATGGATCCAGCCATCACCTTAGAAACAAACAAACAGCAGCACTGAGCACACTTGGGTCGAAGTGGAAAACTTCCTTTGCAGAACACCTCTCTGAACACAGGTGTGGCACAAGCAGGAAAACAGACAATGGGTGGAAGCAGTACTGCCCAAATGAGAGAGATTTCAAAATAAAACAGGAAGTGACAGAACAGATGCCCACACAAAAGATTTTGGGCTAGAAGGATTGTCGGATATCACACTGATAAGTGAAATGAAGCAAAGGAGCAGACGAAGCATTGTCATCATGATTCAGCAGTGACAGGGATGAAGGAGAAACATGGAAAAGTCTTCACAGTGGGTTTCATTTTATGGACGTATTAAAAGGGTGTTTTGTGAAGCTGAGTGTGTGAGCGCGTAAAACTACTAACTGCTATCACTAATAATAACAAGCCGTCGTCTCCGGAGTGCTCTTCATGGCCGTAAAATCATAACCACAAGGAAGCTTCAATTAAAATTTCCGTCCGACAAATTGAGTTTGTTTCTCTGCAGGATAATTAGAGCCGAGTGGAGGAGAAGGAAAGTGAAGGAGAATCCACACGAGCAGGGCTGGGATTAGAAAACAAATCCCTCTGCAGCGTCTCCGTCCATCCATCTGTGTGTCTGCACGTCTGCCTGTCCTCCACAGCGCCTCCTCCTCCTGCTCATCTGTTTATGAAAAACAGCAAATTACAGGATATGAGGGCTGCTGATGTCTGGGGAAATAAGCTTTGATTGTGCTGGAGTTAGCGTTCCTGTTTACTGCGAGCGAGGCAGCTGCTCCGGCCCACCGCCCAGTCGCTCAGCACAGACACAGGCGCCTCGGCCTCCACACGCACCTTTGATATTCAGGCTTCTTCGGGTGGAGGATCTGCACTTGTGTGAGTGGAGGTGGTAAGATATTCCCATTGATGTTGCTCATTGATTTGGACGAAGCTTCCAACTGCAAAGCCCCACACCTGCCGTTCTTCTGACGCCCAGCAGAGGCAGCAGTGAATCGGTCACCATCGAGTCCCATGTCAAAATTAACATGCCTACAGCCAGATACACAAACTGTTCTGGTCCCTAGAGATAATTTCCCCCTGCATAACAGCTGTTGGGGGGCGCATGTCACCTCTGCTGGACAGCAGAGGAACTGCAGCTTTGGTGTGCCTGGGCTCTGTGATGGATTACACTCCCATAGAAAGTGATCTGATTGCAGGAGAAGCTAGCGGTGTGTGAAAGCTAGCGGGGGGCTATGTGGCTATATGTACAGGTCAGACAGTACACACAGGTTCATCAGAGGTCAAACATCTCCATCTGGAGACCACCCCTGTAAACTGTGTTTGTTGGTCTGGAAATGACAAAATCGAGACTTCGGGCCTCATTTCCTGTATACATGACGCCAGAAACACCTCTGAAAAGGTCTCCAGTCCTTAAACGCCTCACCCGTTTCTCTGAGAGTGAAGAGAAATCATGATTCATGAATCATGGTGAGAAATCATAGGCTTCAAACTTTCCTTTTTGCTAAAGCATATAGTTAGGGCTGGACCAGGTGACCCTGAATCCTCCCTTAGTTATGCTACAACAGACGTAGGCTGCCGGGGGATTCCCATGATGCACTGGGGGTTTCTTCTTCACTCACTTTGGCCTTTTCTCAATTCTCAAGTAAGTGAGTCCGTGCTCGTGTACTCAGCGAGTCCGGACTTGGCGAGAACACGAGCACGGACTCGTGATTTGTACAATTGGAACACCAGCGTACTTGATGATGTCACAGGTCTGGAGCCTCTTAATTTCACTGTGAGTAATATGTTATGAAGCTTAACTTTGATCACAGCCAAACCGGTTTACTCAGGAACAAATAAAACTGAAATACACCAAACATTAACATTTAGAAGTGAGCTAAGTGACTTACATATCATGTTTAACCTCAGTGGGGGGGTTGTAAACAATGTGCCGGGAGTCCGCTGTTCTCGCCGGCTCTAGTGATCCTCGACCTCGCTGTCTGCTATGGAGCTGGCGGGTCACAGACGTCTCCGAAAACGTCGGAGCGCGTTTGGAAATATGTGATATCTTGATAAATCGAGCAGATATATGAAGTTCACACAGCTACATTCTCGCCTGAAAATAACTTAAAAGTTTATTTTGTGACCCAGAAAGAGTAATATTTAAAAGTTTTTAGCCCCGCTCGTCCGCCATTGCCACGTTTGGGTTTGGGACGAAATGCATTCTGGGATATTTAGCTGTACCAACTACACACAAGTCACCACCGATGCATGCTCGATAAAACGGGCGGAGCGAGAACACATCCGGGAATTTTTCGCGTTCTCGGCTTGATGCGTACTTTGAACTGGAGCAGTACTTGGTCTCCGACTGATGACGTATCACGAGTACACGAGAACGCAAGTACACACAAGTACGCATGTTGAGACAGGGCCCATGTCTTTATCCTGTCTTCCTTCTCTCACCCCAACCAATCACAGCAGATGGCCCCGCCCCTCCCTGAGCCTGGTTCTGCTGGAGGTTTCTTCCTGTTAAAAGGGAGTTTTTCCTTCCCACTGTCGCCAAAGTGCTGCTCATAGGGGGTCATGTGATTGTTGGGGTTCTCTGTATTACTGTAGGGTTACTCTTTGAGGTGACTGTTGTTGTGGTGTATAAATGAAATTTAATTGAATTGTCCATCCACCCATCCATCCATCCATCCATCTCCTCCTCTGCGCCTCACACAGACATTATCACAGTGATTAACATTATTTAACACATAATGTCTCATTTTATCTGAAATCCACTCATAATTTAATCTTTTGTGTCTGAATGAGACTCGTTCTTTATCTTAATTCTCATCTTTGCTCTGTGTGTGTGTGTGTTTTCTTAATGCAAATCAGCTCCCTGCTGCTGTGTGTCAGAGAATAAGAGCGAGCGCACATCATCATTCAAATCATATTTTAAATTCAAATCATCGCCTGTGTGCTGGAGCTCCAAGCTGTGTGTGTGTGTCACTATCCCAGTTCTAATCAGATTACAAACCTTTGTGTGTGTGTGTGTGTGTGTGTGTGTGTGTGTGTGTGTGTGTGTGTGTGTGCGTTCACAGCAGCAGCTGCAGCTGAAGGGTCACCTTGAGCTGAAGATGTGAATGACAGAAACCACGAGCGAGCGGCGTCCTCGCGGGAGAAAAGACTCACACAGCAGCGTAATTATCCTCTCAGCCAGAATTCAGCAAAAACCAACATTAAGACAAAATCCAGCAGCATTCACGTCACAGCCTTAAAACACTCTGACGCTACATTAGATTATTTTACATCCAGATTTTTATGACTTATTTGCAGATTTAGGTAAATGTATCATGTTGCTTGTTTGTGTTGTAATTCTGGGTTTGGTTACAAGTTTGACAGGTGTTATGTGTTTCTTCTGGTTTCTTTTTGCTTGTTTTGTGTGTCTTTGTGGTGATTTTCACTCTGCGCTGGTCTTTTTGGTTAGTTTCTCTGGTGTCTGATTTTGGTGGTTTCCTGTCAGAGCCCGGCGGGGAACAGGAATAACCCCAAAACAGCTAGAAACATCCCAAAGTACAGCTGGGCAGGAGTAAGGAGTCCAAAAACAGGGAATTTTCAAAGGAACACAGAACAGGACTCACAACCACAACAGGCAACACATCAGTGACAATGTTTATGTGAGATGACGAAGACAGCTGAAACTAGTTCAGGAAACGAGACAAAGGAACGCTAACACAGAACCCAGAGAAGAACAACTACCAAAATAAAAAAGGAAGAGACACAACAGACACGAGCGAGGCAAACACAGGAACTCAAGGCGTGAAACACAAACCAACCAAAACCATGATGTGCAGCTGAAACCTGAGCATATAAAGATAAATCAACCAAAACACAAACAACAAACTCGGGGCCACAGACAGTTTCCTGTCTCCTCAGGTCTAATTTTCACTGAGTGCTGATAGCTTCTCTCACACTTCTGTTTCTACTTTCGACTCTGTTTGATTCTATTTTTTAATCTAAAATGCTAAAATGTTGTGGTTAGCGTCTTATCTTGAATGTCTCTCTTTGGTGTGCTTGCGTCTGATTTTGAGGGTTTTGGAGGAAATGTTTGAGGTCTGTTTTTGTGCAGTTCTGGTTGAGATATTCTGCAGTGAATACCAATGGCCTTATCACTGCCTAAGCTCCAGTGACTGCAGAAACCACCAGCACAGACGTGCACACTATGATTACCCTCTCAGCTGAAATCTGGAAAATAAGGCCATTATTCAGCTAATGACCCCATAAAACAATAATGGTTCTTTAATCACAGCCTCTGTCATCACACAGGAAAACATGCTTTTATTTTGCTTTAAATACAATTAGTGAAAAACAGGAGAAATGAAAACGACACTTCAGTCTGAGATGTGATTAAACATTAGTCCCTTAAGATTCATGGATCTCCTTTTACCTGCGGTCAGTCGTTCGCTCGGAAGAACAACTAACACTGGCCTGATGTGCAGCCACATCTGGACATCAGGCAGTTTATGCTCCATTATGATCTGTGAGCCCCCACAATACCACAATTAAAGGCACACACACACACACACACACACACACACACACACACACACACACACACACACACACACACACACACACACACACACACACAGCCTCTCTGCTGTCACATTAAACCTGCTGACTTTCTCTTTCTGCTCTCAGCGTCACAGCGTCGGTGCGATTCAGCCGATTGATTTCCAGCTCTAATGTCATGTGATCATTGTTTACTTATTGATCCATCTGTCTGTGACTCTTTTTTATTCAAATAATCTGACTAATTAGCCAGTAAGTGCTGATAAATGCCTCTGCTAACAGCTCAGGGGGGAGGAGTGTCAGCGTACCTGTGCAGGAGTCAGCGGTAGTTAACCAGGGTGATGGTTCCTGGTAATTTGTGATTAAACTGTGTAACCAGCTGCTTTTCAGTGCCTAACCATGACCAGGGAGTGGAAGTAAGGTGAACCAGGCTCTTGGAGCAGCATCACAGGTCTGCAACCAGGAAACGAGTTTACAACAAGGTGCAAACCTCTGGGTGCACGCAGGAACAGGAAGGAAAGGTCAGGCTTTAAACCGTCTAAAGAGATGCACAGGTGTGGAAAATCTCTTTGTACAGGTGAAGCCGAGATGAAGCTGTGTCGGAGTGATGGAGAGAAAGGTTGGAGAAGACAAACTGAGAGGATCTGAAGAATCCAGTTTGTAATGTGGGTTGTTTTCAGTGGTTGAGACGAGGAGGCAGAAACAGCAGCACACCACACTGGCCCAGCACACCTTTAATAAACACAGTCATCACCAGCCTTACGAGGCTGCCGTCTTACAGGAAGCCAGCAGCGTTCACACAACCTGTCTGTTGCTTTGAGTGAGGGAGGTAAAGAGATGAGGTCCATGTGTGCCAGCACGCTTCTCCCACACTCTGCTGAGGTCACGGGTGCGTCCTGGTGACATCACTAAACATTAGCTTAGAGAGACGGGGTTGTGGCGTGGGCTTTGGCCATGTTGTGGCGTGGGCTCAAATGTGGGGGAGGCGGTGTTATGGCGTGGGCGGGGTTGTGGCGTGGACTTTGGCCGTGTTGTGGCGTGGGCTCAAATGTGGGGGAGGCGGTGTTATGGCGTGGGCGGGGTTGTGGCGGTGGCTGTGGCGTGTCAGCAGGATGAAGCGTGGCGCGTACAGCACTCTAGTCTCTCACACTGAGCTCCACAGAGCAGACGACGGCGAGCCAAATCAAAGTGCAGCAGCGGCACAAGAAATGAGATTCATACAGTCAGTGAGCTGATCTCAGGCCGGCACAGCAGCTTTTCACTGATTAGATCCAAACTGAAGCAGGGAGCCTCAAACCAGCACAGTGTGCGGTGATTGGTTAATGAGCGTCCAGTGACGCAAAGCTGCAGGTCAGCTGTCCTCTGTCATGGAGCAGGACACAGGGTAACGTGACGATGACTGTAGAGCGAGGGGCGTCTGAGGAGCTGCTCGTGGAGCTTCTGTGCAGCGTTTGAACCTGGACTGAAACAGCGCTGAAGCGTTGGTCTTTGCCCGTCTTCCTCTCGTCCTGCAGCTCTTTCTGAGCGTCACGCTTCACTGCGAGCAGCTCTGAGGTGAAGTTAAATGGAGGCGATAACAGGACTTCGGCGTGCTTTTATGAATCAGAAACGGCTCAATAAAACAGTTTTATTCCCGCTCTGAGTGACCCGAGTCTGCCTCGTGCAGCCTGCAGCGCTGCTGTAATAAATCCAGCATTAAATCTCTTTTTACAGTCCCATTTGTCTTCCTGTAAATGCACCGCGAGGCTTTCGCTGACTCGACCAGAGTTAGGTGATTTAGCAGTTGACACCTATTAGCGGCGGCGGTGTGTGGGGAGGGCGAGCCCAGGAAGACCTGAACCTTTGACCTCTGGCTGTCAGTCTGTGCTCCGTCCCGCGGGACCAAACGCCACACATCCGCCCGGGCTATCCTGAGGCTACAGCTCGCCGTCCCTACGAGACACACTTAAAGTCCCGGGGACATTTCTGCTGCCAGCTCCAAATCCCCGCAGGGCTGAGAGACGCTGAGCGCTGTTCCCAGAAGCCTCTGAGGCAGAGATAATGGAAGGAGGCAGAGATCAGTGACAGGTCGGAGGTTGGGAAAGAGAAAAGAAGGAAGATCGACCTTTGACCTTTGTAACCCCTCGCTATAATTAGATTAATCTGGCTCAGATGGCTGCTGCAGAGGTGAGTACGCACACCAATGTGTGCTGTAATGTCAACATCAGGGTTTACAAGGACCGACTCACTGCTGCCTCTGTTGGACATTTTCTTCAGTTCGCCGTTCAGCTGTTGTCTCCTGTGTCAGGTTTGTTAGCAGAGACCATTCTGGACGGTGCCGCGAGGACGTGCCTGAGCGCTTTGCCATCCATCCTCCCCGACCTCCTGCATCCAGCACAGCTGTTGGAGCTGGATGGGTTCGGAGGCTAATCTGCACTCTTTGGATGAAGACAGTTTGGGGTCACGTCGCTGTCCATGCCAGACAACCATGTGACAGCAGTTTTAGCTGCTTTTGGGTAATCCTCGTGACTCCAACTGTCATTTCAGCGAGTCTTCATTGGTCAGCTTGTCATCTCACCATCAGAGCCATATGGATGGTCTCTGCTGCCAGGTTCAGCCGGGTTAGGGTGCTATTAAAAGGACTTTAAAGGCTTTAAGATGTGGCTAAGCTGCCTGGAGCTGGGGACTTACCGGCACCTTGTTTGCTAAATATTTATCCCCTCATTTCATTCACACACATGCCCTCTCTGCCCTCTGTCGCCCTTTTTACTCCCCCCCCTGTCTTTCTTTCCAGTTTATCCTCCATCTTCCTCCTCAGGTGTTCCTCCAGCTCTCTGTTGTTGTCTTGAAGGCTCTCTTCACATTTGAACCTCTGTGAATCCATCTGTCTGTTGCTTCTCTTCTCTTTAGTGTCAGAATCAAAAGTGCTGTATCATCAGATCCACCAGCCTCAGCTGCATCTGAGGCACTCAGTTAAAATGCAAGGTATTTTCCTGTAAATAATTGTCAGCTCCTCTCAGCTCATGAAAGCGTTTCCATTTGCTCGTCTAAACACTTTGTGAAGCTGCTTTTTATCTCTCAGACGAGGTGGTGTTCGTTTGACTGCAGTGTTCCACTTTGTTTGGATTTAACAAAAAGACGATGGGACGTTTTAGATTTTTTAGCGTCCTCTGATACTCAAATCATATAATCATGGGTACACGTGCTGCATCTAACAGTTAGTTTTATCCATTTCATTATGCTGAAAGTTAATAAGTCACATCGTCTGTAAAAAGCTGGAATAAAGGAAAAATTTAATCTATAAAGGTTTTGTTTACTGACCTTTTGGATGAGTAACAATCCTGACACATCAAGTGAGTAAAAACCAAACGTGGATAAGATAAACCACCCGTCTCAGAGGAAGGTTTGCATCTTGCTCGTTACGTGGAGAAACTGGGCTGAATATGTTCCTCCGACTGTGTTTACTGAGTCGCTAGGCTTCTCAGTGACCTGCCTCATGATTCATGTCATTATGCTAAAAACAGCCCATCAAATTAAACTGGACAAGAACTGAAGGTCTACAGAAGTTTGCACTGCTCAGGTACTTACCTAGTTTTAATTAGAACCATCGACAGGTCAGAGTAACTCATTTCTGATTGACGACAGTGACTTGTTGTTGTCGCTGATATGTTTTTTAAAGTGGATGATTTAAAGTGGGCGGACTCAAACTTAGCAAATAAACCCCTGTGATGTGAGACTGTAATCAAACTGTTGATCAGAGAGAAAGTAGTTTAAAAGATTTAGGACGCTAGACTGCAATGTTAGCCAGCATGACGTTAGCTTGTAACATTGTGATGTTGTTTAGCCATCTCTCGTCAGCCATCCAGAGATGGAGGGTCGCAAGTCTGATCTCCTGACAATAAGTTATGTTCATGATGGGCTTCTTATGTTAGAGCCATTAGAGGTTTTTTCACCTTCTTCTATCTGAAATAACAGGATCGCTATTAAAGCGCAGCAGAAAGTAGGCGTGGGAAAACAAATAGCAGCCATGAGTTAATGAATGTGATTGCAGCTGCAGTCCAATATGGTGGACAGCTCTAGAGTGATCACATGCATAAGATAATAAAGAAAAATTGGCCATAAAATTAAAGTTAAATTGATTTACATTAAAAATAAATTATGAAGCAATGACAGGTTATAAAAAAACTATTAAGAATTAGAAAAACTCACAATTAGGATGAAAGTGCTTAGCTAAAGCATCACCAGTGAAACAATACAAAAGATAAGATGTCAAAGACCTTAAACTGAACTCGTACAAAAGTAAACTAATTTTGTGTTGTTCTGTTTTTGTTGTGTTGTGATTTTTGGTTTCAGAGCAGCATTTAAATGAGAGTTGGCTCATCACAGATGGAAGCTTCACTTTAACAACGGCTTTTTAAAGGCTTACCACAAAGATTTGAGTGTTTAAGCTCTGAGCCCGAGGGACGGACACAAGGATGGAGGGAATTAAGAACAGGAAGAGAAGTCAGCAACACAAACAATAAAACAATACAGGGCAAAAGAAAAGGAGCAAATGAAAGGGTAAAAAATGGAAGAAATGTGGAAAGACTGATCAGATGGGAGATATAGAGCAGATGGACCTGAGAGAAGAGAAATAAAATGAGGGAAAGACATAAAAACGGGATCAAAGACCAAACATGACATCGCTCAAGAGTGACCGAGGACTTAATGGATGCATGATGATGATGGATGGATGGATAGTGATGGATGGATGGTGATGGGTAATGGATAGATGGATGGATGATTAATGATGGATGGATGGATGGATGGATGGATGAATATTGATGGATGGATGGTGATGGGAAATGGATAGATAGATGGATGATTAATGATGGTTGGGTGGATGGATGCATATTGATGGATGGATGGTGATGGGAAATGGATGGATGGACGGATGGATAGTGATGGATAACTGATGGATGGATGGATGGATGGATGGATGGATGATGGATGGATGGGAGGATAATGATGGATGATAGTGATGGATGGATGGATGATGGCTAATGATGGATGGATTGTGATGGATGGATGGATGGATAATGATGGATAACTGATGGATGCATGGATGGATGGATGGATGGATGATGGATGGATGGGAAGATAATGATGGATGATAGTGATGGATGGATGGATGATGGCTAATGATGGATGGATTGTGATGGATGGATGGATGGATAATGATGGATAACTGATGGATGCATGGATGGATGAATAGATAGTGATGGATTGATGGATGGATGGATGGATGAATGGATGGATGGATGGATAATGATGGATGGATGATGAATGGATAGTGAAGAATGGATGGATGGATGGATAATGATGGATGGATGGATGGATGGATGGATGGATGAATGGATGAATGGATGGATGGATAATGATGATGGATGAATGGATAGTGAAGAAAGGATGGATGGATGGATGGATAATGATGGATGGATGGATGGATGGATGGATAATGATGGATGGATGGATGGATGGATAATGATGGATGGATGGATGAATGGATAGTGAAGGATGGATGGATGGATGGATGGATGGATAATGATGATGGATGCATGGATGGATGGATGGATGGATGGATGGATGGATGGATAGTGAAGGATGGATGGATGGATGGATAATGATGATGGATGCATGGATGGATGGATGGATGGATGGATGGATAGATAATTATGGATGGATGGATGGATGGATGGATAATGATGGATGGATTGATGGATGGATGGATGGATAGATAATTATGTATGGATGGATGGATGGATAATGATGGATGGATAATGATGATGGATGCATGGATGCATGGATGGATGGATGGATGGATAGTGAAGGATGGATGGATGGATGGATAATGATGATGGATGCATGGATGGATGGATGGATGGATGGATGGATGGATAGATAATTATGGATGGATGGATGGATGGATGGATAATGATGGATGGATTGATGGATGGATGGATTGATGGATGGATAGATAATTATGGATGGATGGATGGATGGATGGATGGATGGATGGATTGATGGATGGATGGATAATGATGGATGGATTGATGGATGGATGGATGGATGGATGGATTGATGGATGGATGGATAATGATGGATGGATGGATGGATGGATGGATGGATAGTGAAGGATGGATGGATGGATGGATAGATAATTATGGATGGATGGATGGATGGATGGATAATGATGGATGGATAATGATGATGGATGCATGGATGCATGGATGGATGGATGGATGGATAGTGAAGGATGGATGGATGGATGGATAATGATGATGGATGCATGGATGGATGGATGGATGGATGGATGGATAGATAATTATGGATGGATGGATGGATGGATAATGATGGATGGATTGATGGATGGATGGATGGATAATGATGGATGGATTGATGGATGGATGGATAGATAATTATGGATGCATGGATGGATGGATGGATAATGATGGATGGATTGATGGATGGATGGATGGATAATGATGGATGGATTGATGGATGGATAGATAATTATGGATGGATGGATGGATGGATGGATGGATGGATGGATGGATGGATGGATTGATGGATGGATGGATAATGATGGATGGATTGATGGATGGATGGATAGATAATTATGGATGGATGGATGGATGGATGGATGGATGGATGGATGGATGGATGGATTGATGGATGGATGGATAATGATGGATGGATTGATGGATGGATGGATAATGATGGATGGATGGATTGATGGATGGATAGATAATTATGGATGGATGGATGGATGGATGGATGGATGGATGGATTGATGGATGGATGGATGGATGGATGGATGGATGGATGGATGGATGGATAATGATGGATAACTGATGGATGCATGGATGGATGGATGGATGGATGGATAATGATGGATAGATTGATGGATGGATGGATGGATGGATGGATGGATGGATGGATAATGATGGATAACTGATGGATGCATGGATGGATGGATGGATGCATGGATAGATAATTATGGATGCATGGATGCATGGATGGATGGATGGATGGATGGATAGATAATTATGGATGGATGGATGGATGGATGGATAATGATGGATGGATTGATGGATGGATGGATAGATAATTATGGATGGATGGATGGATGGATAATGATGGATGGATAATGATGATGGATGCATGGATGCATGGATGGATGGATGGATGGATAGTGAAGGATGGATGGATGGATAATGATGATGGATGCATGGATGGATGGATGGATGGATGGATAGATAATTATGGATGGATGGATGGATGGATGGATGGATAATGATGGATGGATTGATGGATGGATGGATTGATGGATGGATAGATAATTATGGATGGATGGATGGATGGATGGATGGATTGATGGATGGATAATGATGGATGGATTGATGGATGGATGGATAGATAATTATGGATGCATGGATGGATGGATGGATGGATGGATGGATAATGATGGATGGATGGATGGATGGATAGATAATTATGGATGGATTGATGGATGGATAGTGAAGGATGGATGGATGGATAATGATGATGGATGCATGGATGGATGGATGGATGGATGGATAGATAATTATGGATGGATGGATGGATGGATGGATAATGATGGATGGATTGATGGATGGATGGATTGATGGATGGATAGATAATTATGGATGGATGGATGGATGGATGGATGGATGGATGGATGGATTGATGGATGGATGGATAATGATGGATGCATGGATGGATGGATTGATGGATGGATGGATGGATAATGATGGATGGATTGATGGATGGATGGATAGATAATTATGGATGCATGGATGGATGGATTGATGGATGGATGGATGGATAATGATGGATGGATTGATGGATGGATGGATAGATAATTATGGATGCATGGATGGATGGATGGATGGATGGATAATGATGGATGGATGGATGGATGGATAGATAATTATGGATGGATTGATGGATGAGAAACTAGTATTTAAATGTTGCCAAGCTGATTTGTGTCCCTCCGTTGGCCTCAGCTGACTCACCTCCACCCATCTGTTCCTCCATCCACTGCTACAGCTCCAACAGTTAGTCAGACTCAGACCTCCGAGGAAGAGGCAGAATCCTCCTGGATCTGCTCTGT
Source organism: Diplotaxodon limnothrissa (assembly GCF_057381915.1). NCBI lineage: Eukaryota > Metazoa > Chordata > Actinopteri > Cichliformes > Cichlidae > Diplotaxodon > Diplotaxodon limnothrissa. The sequence goes on along the minus strand of NC_140616.1, from coordinate 669,104 downwards.
CTGCTGAATCACCCGCAGGCTGTCCTGCTGTCATGTGACTCTGTGTTCTGTGTGTCATGTATGTCAGAGCCGTGTTCACGCTGCATACCTGAGGATCAGTATGATGACAGCAAAGCTCACCTGGATGTGAAACCTGTTGATTGTTGGCTAACAGCTTGTCTCTCTTTAAAATACACTCAGTTATTCAGTATGACCCAAAATGAGCGGCTCCCTCGTGAACACTTCAGGAAAGTGTTTACAGAGGTCAAAGGTCAGAGAGCTGTTTCTCACAGACGTTTGTCAGAGAGGAAGTCTTCCTGCCGCTGTCACCACCTGATGGCCTTCAGATAGAGCGCAGGTTTAGGGCACTCTGCACAGGGTTCATTTTCCTGGGAGCTGCCTGCATGATTTTTACAGTTAATGACTCACGATGCAGCCTCCGTCTGCTGCCTAAACAGACCCAGCCCCCTCAGGTGGTTCAACGTTCTGCTTAGCAGACAAAAACCTCTGAAGTTCCTCTGTGGAGTGGACACCCTTCACAGGACTGAAGGACTCTCACCATCAGCACTTCTTAAAAACAGCAGCTCACAAAGGAAGGCACGACGTATGCATCACACAGCGGTCGGCCAGCATCTTCACCCTGGGCTGTTTTCATCTGCCGACGGGCATTTGATCTGCGCCGTCAGCTCAGAGCGCTGTTTGGCGTCGAGTCACGTAGAGTCGCGGCTCGCTGCACATCACACGGCTCTGATGCATCGCCCTTGAGCCTGTAAATAAAAGAGCAACAGCTACTGTAGGGCCATCAAAGACAGTGTTGTGATGAGGCTGATTCTGAGATCATTAAAAAGCAGTTAGAGAGCAACAGTCCAGGCGAGCCGTGTGATTCGTCGCTTCACTTAATGACTGCAGACCCGAGCGTAACGAGCCCAGAGCTGCGTTTCCTAACAGCGTGGTGCGAGGCTGGAGGTGTGATCACATTTACATGCATTAATGATGCTATAGATTGGAATGAGCCAATATTAAACCTTTCATCACAGCAGAGACAGGGACAGAGCCTTAACGAGCTGCACCTCGTTTCTACGTGACAGGCAGAAAGAAAGCACGATTGGACCGGCTCTCGGGAACTGGATGAGTAATTCGGTTCACACAGAGTTACAGAAATAGAAGGTGTGAGCCGGCCTGATTACACATTTCTTAGAAAGCAGAACATGTCCTTCTCTCTGGCTTGACAAACTTTCATCTGTCCTTTAACCTCTCACCCCCCAACAAAAGTTTCTGGGGGGGGCAACAGCCAATCTGTTCATCCTTCTGCCACCAGCTGATATCGACCTGCTGGTGCTCCGGAGGTCATAGTTTGTTTCTGTGCCTGTGGCCAAAGCTTGTGATTGGTCAATCAAACGGAAACATTTAGGCAGGCTGTGCCTGTTCACGTTGCTGGAACACGCACACACATCGAGGGGACATTTACGAGGTCTTCGTACTGCTGGGGACATTTGGGAACATGCAGTCCAGGCTCAGCAGGCAGAGCAGCAGCACACCGAACCTCAGACAATCCCGGTGCTGTTTGCTTTCTCTGAATTGTCTCGTTTGAAACATGAAGTCTCATTTTCCCGCTCACACTGACCCCCCCTCACAGGGTCGTCCACACTAATGGCTATGAACACAATGAATTGAAATTGTGGGACCAGAGCTCCGAGATGATGTAGGATTTCTCTCCATCTGTGAGTGACTCTGTTTACACCCGAGTGTTATACTGTGTTTTTATTCTTGCTGATTATTGCCCTGCAGAGGCTGGTGAGAAACAGCATTTAGTTTCAGCCTGTGTGTTTCTGTAAATACCGCACGAAATGACAATAAATCTTCTTCAATCTTGATTTTTTGTGCACAAAGACAGAAACATGACCCTGAGTCCATGTTGCGTTTCATGATTATAATTAGCAGCGTGCAGGTTTGAGGCCTGCCCGTCTGTCCTTCCTCACAGACGCTGAGAAAAAGCATTCATAAAGAGTCATTGTTATGTGTCATCATCTGCAACTTCTGGCGTCCAAAAGCAAAGTGTCAGCACAACAACATTTATTACCACAGCCAAGCAGAAATGACACTCTGTATCTGCTGCACAGTCTGTGCAGTCTGTGACTTTTTAATGCCAGGAATAGATGAGCAGAAGTGTAAGGAATTAAACTGTGTGTTTACGCTCTGATGCGAGCTGTTTAATAGCTCCAGTATGAAGCACAGCGTTGGCTTATCTTCACTTTGGGAACCATCGTCGTGACTTTGCCTGTGGAGGCAGCGGGTTTCAGGGCTTCCTGTGCAGCAGTGGATATCTGCACCAATGACAGGCATGGCGCGACTTCCTGTAGACAATGTTTGCAATCTGACGAATGCAGAGAATTTATCATTAAACCAAACCTGCTCTAGCAAAAAGAGCCATCAGAGAGCTTCAGGTACCACAAACCCCGTCCTGCCTGCAGGTTCTACATTTGAAGACATCTGAGCGTTTGGACATGTCTGAGTGTTACCTGACAGGTGGACCTCACCCTGCCTGATCATGTTACAGTCAGTAACCCCGCCCTGCACTCTGCTCTGGTTCTGCCTGTTTGTTCCCAGTATTCCCAGTGCTCGTTATCGTCGTGTTGAGGATTTGTTCTGTTAACTTTGGACGGCTGGCCTTCGGTTTGTCTCTCTGACCTTAACGAGGGGCTGACCATGAAGTTTACAGAACAGTCGCCCCCTGCTGGACAGGTCGAAGCACTGATTTCACTTTTCAGAGGCACCTTTGCAAACATCACTCTCTGCTGCTCCTCCTTGTCAGGGTTGCTGTCACAGAGAGTATGAGAGGCGGGGACACCCCGGACAGCTCTCCAACCTGCTGCAGGGCTAACACGTAGGCTGTATCCCGATTCAGGGTCTGCAGCTTTAAAGGCCGCATTTCAAGGCCGATTACGTCACAGCGGCGCGCCGAAGGCTGTCCCAATTCAAAGGCTGCTTGAAATGCGGCCCTGAAATGCATCCTTTATTTCCCTGAATTTTAAGGCTGTGGCAGTGTAGACTTTGTGGCCCAACATATCCCAGAATGCATAGCGCGGCGGTGGGTGTGGATAATTTTGCCGAAAAAAAACGGCGGATGAGGGGCGGCCGAAGAGTGAACTTTAAGTACTGAATATGACGTCACTTATTTATGTGCAAATGTTTAATAACGAAGAACATTAAACATTGCTGTTGGCCACATGTCGGCAAAGTCATGTGACATCAGTGACGTTTGTACTAACTTGGTTTTAAAGCCTTTACTTTAAAATATACACCGATCAATAGCTGAGCTTAATCTCACAGAGAATGATCAAAGCTCATGTAGAAACAAACAAATGAACAAAAGATTTTCTCCTTCATCTCTGTCAAACACAGCTGTATGACACGTTTCCAGCTGTTAGTATCATGGTTGCTAGGTGACCCTGGGCAGCGCAACGGAGGCTAGACCGTCCCATTTCACAAGCCTCGCACTTCCGGCCTTAGCGGTCTTTCAGTACGCGGCCCTTGAGGATCGTTGAGGCTGCGTACTTTAAGGCTGCAGACCCTGAATTGGGACAGAGCCATAGAGACCGATTCACACCTGTGGGTTAACCTAACCCCACTGAATGCACGCCTTTGGACTGTGGGAGGAGCAGACGACCCACGCCAACACGGGGAGAGCATGCAAATTAAGGAGGCGAACTCTGAAGGAACAGTGCTAACCACTGCGCCACCTCTTTGCAAGCCGTATGTGGATATGTGTTTAATATGAAGTGTGCTGGTACTTTAATGTTCCCTCTTTAGTCAGAGCAATTACTCAGCATTAAAATGTAAAACCAGGCTGCTTCTCCACCCGTCTGTCTGCAGCCAGCTCTTTTATTAAAGAGGAGGAGAAGGACAGTACTGCTGAGGGGTGCTGACCCTGTTTACATCCTCCTTAATTACACTCAGCGCTGTGAGAAGGTGGACATCACACATGTAAACACGCTCCAAATTAATTAGAGCCGGGGTCAGAGTGTGAATCGCTGCGTCCTTTCAAACGCTGCTAACAGCTTTAAGCTGCTTGCGCTCTTCAGCCAATTTGTCTTATTTTGAAGGGACTCTGGCCAGCGCTGATTAACAAACCTGCTTTTAACAAGCTGGATGTCGCAAATGAACCAAGCAGGTTCAGCCTGTGTTTCGTTTGTTTACAGTGTTCACATGAAGGTTAATAACATGAAATGTGCTCCGTCAGCGGAGACAGGAACTGATTAAAGGCAGTGCTCCCTCGTCAGGTCCCACTAATCTGACACTCGCTGTGAAGGGAGGACGTGAGGCACCTGCAGCTTTTCACAAATAGGAATTTAGTCTTATGGAGCCTCTGTGGAGAGCCTACATTTCCCAGCATGCCTCGTGACGACCTCACTCTGATAAACGGGCAGTGACAACTGTTCCAAAAAGTTTTCTGGTAGTTAATCAACAAAACGTGATCATTAGGAAGGATGAAGGTCTTTCAGATAATCCAGAACCTCCCATCAATGAGCAAAGGAACCAAAGATCAGTGCGACCAAGAAGTCAGCGAGTCTCAAAGTCGTCCTGTATGAAGGAGCACCTGTTCAGGTAACGGCTCACTGTGGAGGAACGAGCTAGTGACCGTGGTAAAAACAAGCTCGCCATATCAGCAAACAGCGGGAAGAAAAATGAATCCAGGAGCTGCCGAGACTGTCCATCAGGAGGCTCCAGCTGGAAGGCAGAGAGACCCAGCAGACCCTGAACCAGCAGACCCTGACCCAGCAGACCCTAAACCAGCAGACCCTGACCCAGCAGAACCTAAACCAGCAGACCCTGACCCAGCAGACCCTGACCCAGCAGACCCTAAACCAGCAGAACCTGACCCAGCAGAACCTAAACCAGCAGACCCTGACCCAGCAGACCCTGACCCAGCAGACCCTGAACCAGCAGACCCTGACCCAGCAGACCCTAAACCAGCAGAACCTGACCCAGCAGAACCTAAACCAGCAGACCCTGACCCAGCAGACCCTGACCCAGCAGACATCAGCTGACGTCCTGTTCCAGATCCCCGCAGGGCACGTTTTGGTGGGAATCAGCGCCTCCGGGCTGGAAGAGGATTGGGAATGCGTTGAGGTTTTGAGTATCGTTGCTGAGGTCGGGAAGACACCGAGGTGTGGACCACAGCACCTGCAGGGACGTGACCGGCCTACTGCAGTGAAGACAGAGCTGAGCCTCCATGTTTGACCACGAGTAGATAAACGAGTTCCTCCTGGTGGTGTTCGACTCAGGCTGACGAGCTCAGAAGGAGGCGTCGGTTGTCCTGATGTGGAGCTCCCTCGGTGAGGTGGTTTGGTTTGAGGTTCAGATGGAGGTCTGAGGTTCTCTGCTGTTAGTCTGAAGAGCATTTAAAGAAAAGACAGTTTCCACTTGATGAGTTTCAGTGTGAGGTTTGTCACATCTGGGCTGAGCAGCATCTAAACAGGTACGCAGGCTCACCTGAGAGCTTCAGGAGCTCCTCACACTGAACCTTTGCATTTCTAATGACTCGGCTTTATCTTTTTAATTTCCCTTTTCTACTCCTTATCTGTGAAACTCATTTCCTGTTTTATTGCCTTTGTGTCATCGCTGACTGACTGCACCTTCGTTCAGGGATTTTTCTCTTTAACACACCTGCAGATGATGATGAGGACGACGGTGATGAAGCCTGTTTTTACGCTTTGTTTTTCGCTCTGCCTGCTTTACATTTAAATGGAGGCGAATAGAAAATGTGCGGCGTTGCCGACACCCTGAAGTCAGTTATTTGTGCAGATAACAAACTGCACACCGTCGTGATTTTAAGAACAAGTTTGTGGCTGAAAACACCAGAAACCTGCTGCAGGTGCAGATCCTAATCTGTCAATCGATGCTGAGCTGATGGATGTGACGGCAGAAGCACCAGGAAAAGTAAGTGCAGGAGTGTGTGGTGTGTGTGTGCTGAATTCTAACGATCATCATCTGTTACAGCAGGTAAACAAAGAGCTAAATCATTGACCTGAGTCTCTTCTGCAGCACTGATAGTTATCAGGTCAGAGGTCACACACACCTTCACAGAGCGATTAATCAGCAAACTGTAACTGAAGATGATCCACCAAACCTGCAGGTCCTCTGATGTCCAGCAGAGGCAGCAGTGAGTAGGTCCCCACAGACATGAGTGTTAAAATTAACACGTTTACAGCCTGATACACACCTGTAAAGGGGGAGGATCTTTCTATAACCTCTTTGCATTATTAGGGGCGTGGCCTCTTTGACTGACTGGCTGTACACAGCTAGCTCTGGCTGTCTGATAGGCCGAATGGCAGTGCTGTGAAGACTAAACGTAACAGGACGTGAACCTGAAGTCGCTTCAACCTGCAGGGCTGCGAGGAGAAGCCTGATAATGTGGACGTCAAGGAGAAAACAGAGCTTATGATAGCCAAACATCTGTAGACAGATGTTTGAAATGACTATGAGCTCTTCTCTTGGTGTCAAAGGCCTCATCATGTACAGTCTGCGGTTATTAACCACACCAAAGGACAAAGTCGGGTATGTGTTTATCTCACTGGGTAAACGCTTCAGCATTCATGCGAGTGGCTGAAGGACGTCCTCACCTGGATAACTGATAACAATGACATCATCAGAGTCACGGATGTGATTCAGGGACCCAGCAGGCTGAACCACACCGGAGAGGTCTAACACGCTGACCTCGATCCACAGCGTGGCTCCGTGGAGTGGGAGGTGTGCGACCAGAGGCCAGATGGATCCGTGCTGATGGGCAGCGTCTGAACATACACGAGTCATGCCTTGGTGATGTCACTCAGGTGGACATGACACTCGACAGGTCTAAGAGCTTTGATCTTCCTGCAGCGGGTCCAGCTGCAGAGCGGGACTGGTTCTGGACCGGGAACAGCAGAACAGCGGGGTCCTAAACAGAACCCGTTTGATGGCAGGCGATGCCACAGGACGCCTCCGAGGTCAGTCCTTGCAGCTCAGGGCCGATCGGGGGGCGGGGCTCAGCGCTGCGCTGGTATTAATGGAGCGGCTGAGCAGTGTTTATATGCACACATGCATTTTTATTGAAAACCAGCCTGCTTTTCATTTGGCTTTGCTTCCTTTCATGAGGCTAAAAAGCACTTAAGAGTCAGCTGGAGAAGATAGAAAAAGGAGCTTTTATTCACAGTGTGCGCAGCCTTTTCACCCTCCATCAAATATGAAAGAGCGATGAAAAAGAGATATAACTGAGGCTGTGAAAGACTGCAGAGTGGTGTCAGGGCTCAGGAGGGAAGAAAAAAGACAGAGCAATGTCAGCTTTGTTGGTGAAGGACGATTAAGAGGATTCCATAAAGAACGACACCATTAGCACATTTATCAGGCAGCGTCTCCGCGCTGGAATATTTCTCATTTTGTCGAGCGGGGCTGAGGTTACTATCTGCAAAATGTATTTTCTAATAACTCTCATTACTCCTCGTTATTTGGGGTCGATGTCACCTCCATAAAAGAATAAATCCACTCATACATTATCTGGTGAGCTGCACTAAACTCTAAACTTGACATTTTCTGTCAACTCGGAATAAAAGTTTTATGTTTGAGACGTCCTTTAATTATTCTCGGCTTCGTCATCGACGCTGTGCTGTGGACCGTAACCTGCTCCGAGGACCGTCTGATCCTGAATCACGATTCAGATCGTCAGCTTTGCTCTCAGTCTGTGTTTGTGATTGGAAGTAATGTGGAGCCAACGAGCAGAAGCGTACTCTTTCACGCTTTTGGATCAGCGACCTGATGAGGACGAGCTGCCGAAGTCACGCCACGGCAGGGTAGCTGGATAACAGCAGGACAAACGTGTAGACACGCAGCTTTAGTGCTGCAACATTTAGAAAACTCAACAAAATACAAAAGTGCAAAAACTCAGGCAGAGAAGAAAAACTAGAAACTAACGAGCTTAACAAAGACCAGAGGGAGAGGCACACACAGGAGGCAAAACCAAACATGACACACGAGACTATCAAAATAAAACAGGAAGTAACTCAGACTACGACATGACAGCACTGACTAACAAAACACGGAGATGAGAAATACAAACTCAGAGCTCAGGACATAGAAAATTATTACTGTCATATAAGTCACACCCGGCGTCCCAGGACCCTGACGTGAACACAATCACAGATCTCCAAACTCTGGCGGATGATGTCAGTTCGCGACTTTAGAAGGAATTATAAAAAAGATATGCATATGTCGGTTTAATCCAATAAAGTTATTGTAGAAAATCAGACGGACGCTCTTCAGATTGATGCTGAGGTGATTCTAAAAGATCAAGATGTGATTGAATATTTACTGAAACAGTAATGTTGGAAAATGTCAGCGATGAAGGTGAGGAGAGAGAAACGGGCGAGGACAGACCCCCGTGGTGTGGTTGAGGTCGTTGCAGATAAACACGATCGATCTGCTCATCTTCAGTCGGATCAGCCTCCCCCTGCTCCTCCTCGCTCCCGTTATCAGGCTGTAAAATCATTTCTTTTATTGTCTCCCTCCTTCTTTGTTGTCTTGACGTTATTATTTTCCCTGCCTCCTCTCGTCCCGTCGCTCTAATTTATTTTTCTCGGTTTCCACAGAGTCCTGCTCCGACACGTCTGTCTGTTTGTTTTTGTTGGAAACTCAGACGAGCACAGAGAAACTGTGAGATCTTCTGTTTTCCTCGTTGTCAGCTAATCCCGTGTGCCGAGCCACGTTGGTGAAAAAGACTTGTGTTGTCTGTCAGGAACAAACACAGTAATAAGAGGAACTCCCTCGCTCGCTTCTATAAGGCACGTGATATTAAATCCTGTTGCTGTATCCTTTGCAGAGGATACCAGCGTCTCATCTGTGAAATGTTACAGTCATTTATAGATGACTTATAGACTTCTGCCAGCCTGTAGTTTTATTATTCACACAATGATCAGCAGCACGGTGGTCAGCACTGCTGCCTCACAGACAGAAGGACCTGGGTTCAGCTCCACCATCAGCCTGGGGTCTTTCTGTGTGGGTTCTCCATGGGTTTCCTCCCACACTCCACAGACAGTGGGGTTAGGTCAACTGGAAACTCTGAATCGCCCACAGGTGTGAATGTTCATGTGTTAGACTGGTGCCCGGTCCAGGATCGATGATCAGCAGCACTGACTGTCTGTGTAAAATTACTCCTGGTTTATTGCTCAGCATTAATATTATTCATATGTTTAAATGTAGTGAGTCCAAAAACAGATGTTCACGCAGTCAGCAGCAGAGACACGCCGGTACAGTTTATACCAGTTGTGTCCAACTCCAGGCCTTGAGGGCCGGTGTCCTGCAGGTTTTAGATCTCACCCTGGGTCAACACGCCTGAACCACATGATTAGTTCATTAACAGGCCTCTGGAGAACTTCAAGACATGTTGAGGAGGTCATTTAGCCATTTAAATCAGCTGTGTTGGATCAAGGACACATCTAAAACCTGCAGGACACCGGCCCCCGAGGCCTGGAGTTGGACACCCCTGGTTTATACCATAAACTACAGATATAGCACACTTGGCATCATACTCATGCCAACGCTTCAGACTGCAGCTCTGATTCACACTCCTGCTCTCTGTAATCTCATTACATCTCATGCTGTCTCTGAATCGCTTGGTCAGCAGTTAGATCACTTCCAATTATCCTTTCATTCTCCCGTCCTCCTCCTCCATCCCGTTTTTATGTTTCTCATCATTTTCCTCAAACTGACTGCAACCCTCCCCCATCTCCTCGCCTCGATGTTTTTCTTCTGTGTTTCATTTCATTTCAATAAAGTGGTAATTAAAAGTGAACGAGGATCATTTTTAGAAACGTTGACGTGTAAATAAAGAGGCAGACAGACCGGCGGACAGACGTCTCACGGCTCGTCTGCGAGCTGTAATTGGTTTGTCGCGTCGTCAAGTCGCTCCTTGACACTCAGTGTAATGGACAGAGACATTCAATTTGGCTGAAACACAAGCTGAATGTCAATTAAGTGCTGGGAGTTTTAAAGGAAGACGAGGAAGAAAAAGACTGAAGATTTGGAGGGTGGCACTGAGGAACAGGAAGTAAAGAAACAAAGGAAGTAAAACGAAGGAAGAGAGGAAGTCTGCAGAGAGAAGAAAAAGGAAAATATGAGATTTAGAGGAAAATGAAGGCATGGAGACTGCAGCAGATCCCTCACAGCTCTTAAACAATCACTCCTGTTGTCCCGTGTAAACAGTAAATGGATTGGTTCTTAGACTGTTCTACTCTACTGAGCTTTCAAAGCACTTTATACAACTCACCTCATTCACACAAGCACTTTTTTTCTATGCTTAAGTGCTTTCTCTCTAACATGCACACTCTGATGTTGGCATCACAGAGAGCAGATGACGTGCTCTAACTTCTGAGCTGCAGCCACGCCTCCGTGGTGGAGAACATGGTCTTGAGAACACCAACACACACACACGGTTCACCTATAGGGTGGTGTTACACTAAACCCACACACTAACTACAGAATCACGTTTTGTTCTTCTTCTGCAGCACTCAGCCTCTACACCTCTAAGGCCAAGGGTGGAGGAAGGATGATGGGTGGATGGATTGAGGAATGGGTGGATGGATGGAAGGATGGATGATGGATGGATGGGTGGGTGGATAATGACGGGTGGATGGATGGATGAATGGATGGATGGATGGATGGATGGATAATGACAGGTGAATGGATGGATGGATGGATGGATGGATAATGACAGGTGGATGGATGATGAATGGATGGATGGATGGATAATGACAGGTGGATGGAGGGATGGACTGATGGATGAATGGATGGGTGGATAATGACGGGTGGATGAATGGATTGATGGATGGATGGATGGATGGATGGATGAATGGATAATGACAGGTGGATGAATGAATGAATGGATGGATGGATGGATAATGACAGGTGGATGGATGAATGAATGGATGGATAGTGACGGTGGATGAATGGATGAATGGATGGATGGATGAATGGATAATGACAGGTGGATGGATGGATGGATGGATGGATGAATGGATAATGACAGGTGGATGAATGAATGAATGGATGGATGGATGGATAATGACAGGTGGATGGATGAATGAATGGATGGATAGTGACGGTGGATGAATGGATGAATGGATGGATGGATGAATGGATAATGACAGGTGGATGGATGGATGGATGGATGGGTGGATAATGACAGGTGGATGGATGAATGAATGGATGGATAGTGACGGTGGATGAATGGATGAATGGATGGATGGATGAATGGATAATGACAGGTGGATGGATGGATGGATGGATGGATGGATGGATGGATGGGTGGATAATGACGGGTGGATGAATGGATGGATGGATGGATGGATGGATGGATGGATGGATGAATGGATGGATGGATGGATGGATGGATGAATGGATGGATGGATGGATAATGATGGGTGGATGAATGGTGGATAATGAAAGGTGGATGAAATGCAATAAAGATGAGTCATCAAGTTCGAGTAAGTGCTGAGAACTTTGGACAGTTGCTCCAGAGAAGACGTGAGGGTGGAGCCTGTACTGTGGACACCACGTCCTTCATGAGACTGTCTACAGCATCAAAGCATAAGAGAAAATAAACAGTGAGTAATGAGTGACTCAGTATTTACTGGGCATCCCGGCGCCCTCCTCCTCCTCTTCCTCCTGCATGTCCCATAAATTTTAAATGGCGACATAACGGCGAGATTTACAGCTGGCTGTAAAACCAGTTTGTGTCTCTTCATCCATCTCTCTGACAGCAGGGCTTCTTCCTCGTCATCCTCGTCTCTCTGTCACACAGCTTCTTTTCTTCCACTCGTCAGATTCATGAATGAACTGTGCGACCAAACGTCTGTGGACACCTGCGTCTGGTCGTTTGTCTGTTTCTTTGCAGAGTTCTTCTTCTGTCTGCTGCTCTCACAGTCACTGATACCCACAAAAGTGTTGGCTTACAGCATCAACCAGCATGTGTTAAACAGCACTTTGAAGGTCTGCGTTCCAGTTTACACCTCTTTGAGACCGATTTGACGCAAAGACAGCGCAATCGTCCCCAACAACTCTCCGAATGCTCAGAACACACGTTTTTCAGCGGCTCGGTGGTCTCTGGGCCTGCCTTCAAGTACAGAGGCCTCACAGGTGAACCGATCCACCTGCTGTGGAGGAATGGGCCGAGGAGTTTTCTTTGTGGTCGGCTGGTGCTCAGGTTCGGTGAGGTCAGTTTTTTTGAGTGCTCATTGTCATTATTCTGCATTTAAGTAAAATGAGAGTTGCTTATTGGAGAGCACACCTGTTCCATGAGTCCCTGCAGGACCAGTCAGTCCCAGCGAAGCAGCGATTTTACTTCTCTTACTTTCGTTTATTTTAGATCCAAGCTTCCTGTTCCTGTTCCAGCTCCAGGAGGAAATCATTTAGGACTTATTTCAGTATTTCAATTTTAGGCACGTCAGACTCCACCACATTTATTCTGATGATCTTATAATGCATTAACATCTGCTGCTACCTACAAACACAACATTTTGTATTCTTGTGCAAAGTAAGAAATCTGCCTGCAGACTGATTTTCCCTCAAACTGACTCTGAAGACATTCAAAGGAGCGGATAATCTGCCACGTGTTGGTTCACCTGCAGCTGAGAAGCAGAAACCAGCACTTCTTCAGACACACCCGGATTTTATTCTGTGGCTTTTAAATTAAAGTTTTGACTTTATTTCAGTTTCTGCAGGTTTTCCATTTAAATCCTGTCATTTTGTCCTGGTTTATGTAGTTTGATGACTTTAAGTGTTTACATGTGCTATAGAAACAAACTTGATTTCATTCAGTTCCCAACAGGAAGATTTATCCTAATGATGAAAAAGAAATAAGAAGACTTTGTGGAACTACTACACACTGGAAGAGCTTAAACTGGTGGCTCTGGTATTGTTGGCCTGCTTTCCCATTAATCTCTGAGACCTGCTCAGATTTATCTGAGCCGAGCGTGATGCACGTGGCCCCGCTGCTGGCTTTGACCCTTCTTTGAGGAATCACAGAGCTGCCAGGTTAATCCTAACATCTGCTAACATCTGGAGTCGGTCTCCGGGCGCTGCTCCTGATATGTAAGGCGGGTTAAATGCAGAGAACGAGTTTCCCCTCCAGGGACCAATAAACAGTCTTATCACTATTATAGCTCCTGCAGACACGCTCACACAGGCCAGTGTTCTCACCCTGACAGAAGGGTTTGTTATCACTAAGTACAAAGCAATGGAGACCAGAGAGCACACGGTGCCTCAAACCAAATGATTCATTCACATTTAAATGAAACCCACAAACCCGGCCAGCACCACGGTCTGGTCTTCCCATCTTTAACCGTACACAGTAGTCCTCTCAGACATTATTTGGGCTGGGCAGTGTTATTCAGCATGAACGTGAATAAACACCTGTACAGGTTCAACATGTGCTCGTCCACATTAACAGCTCGCTTCATACGACACTCCGAGCCACGAAGAACGAACAGTTCATCGATAAAAACGAGGCTCAAGTGTCTGTATATAAATGAGCACTTCATAAGTTTGAATTCAAATATGAGAGACAGAAAAGCCTGAGGAGACAGAGAGCGCCCTTCAAACCTCCTCAAGGTCGATGCCGGTCTGCTGGCTTGAATTACACGACGGCTGCTTTCAGCGGACTCTCCCTTTGACCCGCCGGGACGCTCGGGTGTCTGATCAATAGCGCAGGACTTCCCTCAGCCTCCTCTGGATGCACCGAGCACTCAAAAGCAAACGGAGCGAATTTATGGATGTCGTTCCAGCGTGAGATCGATATCAGAGGACAGAACACATCTCCTGCGACCTGGACAGGTCAGAGGATAGCTGGTGGAGCTGAGGCCGATGACCCCGACGCCCCCTCTGCTGATGGATCGCAGACAGTCTGGTCTTCACTAACAGTTAGTGATGGTGATGATGCCATTTCAGCAGCAGAAGTCTCGTACGAGCTCCTCACTACACACCATCACCTATTAGCATTCAGGCATTTATGACATCAAGGTTTCAAATGAAGCGCTGAGCTTCCTGCTGTTTGTCAGACTCTCTGTCCTGAACTGTGGCATCGTTTGTATAAATGAGCCAGACTCTGCCAGCAGCAGTTGATATGGAAGGACAACCAGCTGCGGCCCGTGCCCATGTGCCAGCTCTGAAAGTCAGTCACAGCTGGCAGCGTTAGTCCCGGGTCACACCAAACTACCTGACTCATCCATCCATCCATCCATCCATCCATCCATCCATCCATCATCCATCTATCCATCATCCATCCATCCATCCATCCATCCATCATCCATCCATGCATCCATCATCCATCCATCCATCATCCATCTATCCATCCATCCATCCATCCATCCATCCATCCATCCATCCATCATCCATCCATGCATCCATCCATCTATCCATCCATCCATCATCCATCCATCCATCCATCCATCCATCCATCATCCATCCATGCATCCATCTATCCATCCATCATCCATCCATGCATCCATCATCCATCCATCCATCATCCATCTATCCATCCATCCATCCATCCATCCATCCATCCATCCATCCATCCATCATCCATCCATGCATCCATCCATCTATCCATCCATCCATCCATCATCCATCCATCCATCATCCATCCATGCATCCATCATCCATCTATCATCCATCCATCTATCCATCCATGCATCCATCCATCCATCATCAATCCATGCATCCATCATCCATCCATGCATCCATGCATCCATCCATCCATCTATCCATCCATCATCCATCCATCCATCCATCCATCATCCATCCACCCATCCATCCATCCATCATCCATCCATCCATCATCCATCCATCCATGCATCCATCCATCCATCATCCATCCATCCATCCATCCATCCATCCATCATCCATCTATCTATCCATCCATCATCCATCCATCCATCCATCCATGCATCCATGCATCCATGCATCCATCCATCCATCCATCATCCATCTATCCATCCATCCATCCATCCATCCATCTATCCATCCATCATCCATCCATCCATCCATCCATCATCCATCCATGCATCCATCCATGCATCCATCCATCCATCCATCCATCATCCATCCATCCATCGATCATCCATCCATCATCCATCCATCCATCTATCCATCCATCATCCATCCATGCATCCATCCATCCATCATCCATCCATCCATCCATCCATCATCCATCCATCCATCATCGATCCATGCATCCATCCATCCATCCATCATCCATCCATGCATCCATCATCCATCCATGCATCCATCATCCAACCATCCATCCATCCATCCATCCATCCATCCATCCATTATCCATCCATCCATCATCCATCATCCATCCATCCATCCATCTATCCATCCATCATCCATCCATCCATCATCCAACCATGCATCCATGCATCCATCCATCCATCCATCCATCCATCCATCCATCCATCCATCATCCATCTATCCATCCATCATCCATCCATCCACCCATCATCCATCCATCCATCATCCATCCATGCATCCATCCATGCATCCATCATCCAACCATCCATCCATCCATTATCCATCCATCCATCATCCATCATCCATCTATCCATCCATCATCCATCATCCATCCATGCATCCATCCATCCATCCATCCATCCATCCATCCGTCCATC
Source organism: Diplotaxodon limnothrissa (assembly GCF_057381915.1). NCBI lineage: Eukaryota > Metazoa > Chordata > Actinopteri > Cichliformes > Cichlidae > Diplotaxodon > Diplotaxodon limnothrissa. Next base: position 653,430 of record NC_140616.1, on the reverse strand, counting down.
CATCATCCATCATCCATCCATCATCCATCCATCATCCATCATCCATCATCCATCCATGCATCCATCCATCCATCCATCATTATCCATCCATCCATCCATCCGTCCATCCATCATCCATCATCCATCCATCATCCATCCATCCATCATCCATCATCCATCCATCCATCCATCCATCCATCCATCCATCCATCCGAGGTGACACTCAAACCAGCAGAGTGCCATAATCTCTTTAGTATGTCCTGGGTGTGCTCCCCTCCCAGTAGCCCCTCACAGGTGCCCAGTTTCCTTCCCAGCTGTCTGACACACCTCTATGAATCCCTGCCTTTAATTGAAATCACTTCACATGTTTTCACAGTTTACTTTTCCCAAAGAACAGAGAAGAAATCAGAAGAAGATGAGTGTCCAGATCATCAGCATGGTTTTGGAAACATCTGCGCTCTCACTGCATTAAAGGAGTCTTTGCAGTGCGGAGAGGCTGACGGAGCGATGGAACATTTCCAGGAGACGCTGATGTAACGGTAACGCTTGCAGAAGCAGATGGGAGAGCGGTGGGAGGCAGCGAGGAGAGCAGACGGCCTCGAGCGCTGTTCCTCTCTCTCCTCACACAAAGGCAGAAATCTAATTACTGCAGTTTGTTCTGGAGACGCAGACACACAATGAAGAGCTTAAATCATGGTCCTCATTAACGAGCCAATGAGAGCGGCTCTCTGAACAAAACAAGGGAACGAGAAATAAAGCAGCGTTTTACTGCACTTTTGTTTTTTCACTGCCGTGAAGCAAAGGGATGAAGGAGCAACAACATGTGCTTCCATGATCCACAGCATCTGTGATTGATCACACACACTGGACTCTATTGATTACAGTGATAAGTTTCTCTTACATTCTTACATTATTGATTACAGCCACTAGATTGGTTTACAGACACTTTGCTCAGCCCATAACTCATAAAGTCAAGCGCTGGTGTGGTTCCTGCTCACGCTGAGAGCAGAACGAGCAGGACACCCAAAGCTCAGCATGGTTTACAGACATGTTATGGAGGAGCAGGGCGCTCATGGGTCCAGTGTTAAAATCTTTGGAGAGTCCATGGCAGCAGAGAGGAGTCTAACTTTGTGGTGGAGTAAAACCTTTATCTTCGAAATCCTTATTTTAGGGCACAGTCAGCTACTTTTATGCCTGCCTTATAATAATCATCATTCTGAAAGTTAATTCAGTTTATTTATATTTGAAATAACTTACAGAAATATTCTTACCTCTTTGTCAAGATGGCTGATACGTGGCACGGCTTGCTTCTGGAAGGACTTTGTGATTTCTGATAGCGTCACTACATGTGATGTGAGCAGGCATCATGGTACTTTATCATCGATCTCTGTAAGGAGTCTGACAGAGCTGATGATGTCACAGCAGATGGCCCCGCCCCTCGCTCAGCCTGGCTCTGTCGGAGGTTTCTTCCTGTTAAAGGGGAGCTTTTCCTTCCCACTGTCACCAATGTGCTTGCTCACAGGGCTCAAAGGTCTACCTTATAATATAAAGCACCTCGAGGCGACTGTTGTTGTGATTTCAGTTATTAATTAAATGACATTGAATTGAATTAAGCCTTTTAAACAATTGCAACACAGAGAGAAGTGAGTGATGAGTGCAGTCATTTCAGTGAAGCCTCGTTGCCACAGTGGAAAAACTTCTTTCTATTAAAAAAAGAAACCAGCCTGGTCTCTGTGGGGCGAGATTATGGGTGGAAAGGTTTAATGTTGGTACCTAATCAAACTATATGTCATGTTCCTGTAAAATTCATTATATATGATTATATGCAGATGACTGTTCTTCTATTTTACCCACTAAAAAACCTGAAACAGTCATTTAAAGTCCTCTATGTTGTGATGTTAACTAATCTAAGACCTGAATGTGGATCAAGCCAAGTTCATGTTGTTACCCAGGGTCAGAGGTGATGGAGCTGTAACTGTCCAAGGCTCCAACATGGAGAAGCTTCAGAATTATTCCTGTGATTTAAATCCAACAGCCTTGTTGGTAAATAATAATAATAGTAACTTTATTTATAAAGCGCTTTCAAACAAAGTGCTGTACAGCTGCCTAATATCTTGAGGGAGGTTGTTCCACAGAAACGGGGCATGAAAAGTAAAAGCTCTCCAACTGTCTTTGTTCTGGCTCTAGGAACCTTTAGAAGGCCAGAGTCCTGAGATCGGAGAGCACGGGGTGGAACGTAAAGGTGTAAAAGGTCGGAGAGGTATGAAGGTGTCAGTCTGTTTAAAGCCTTGTAGGTGAGCAGCAGGACCTTAAAATCTGCACGAACCTGTCAAGGTAGCCAGTGAAGAGATCTCAGTACAGAGGTGCTCAGATTTCCCAGTTCTTGTTAAAATGCGAGCAGCTGCATTTTGCACCATCTGTGGACCTCTGAAACTTTTCTTTGGAATAATCAAAATGAGTTTCCTGCACAGGAACAGAAGTTTTCTGTGGGCTGAAGGTTCTTGTCTCGATAAAGGCGCTGCGATTTATCGTCAGAAGTGTCGTTCATAATTCTGCTTATTGCTTTTTTATTGTTTTTGTTATTTCACATGTGTTTGTCACAGTTTGAGAGGCGGAGCTTCCAGACGGACAAAACAAAATAACAAAAAGCAAAACTTCGTTTTTTTCAAATGACAAAGTTGATGGGAGTGATGAAACATAAACATACTACACACACAAGAAGACTCAAGCTATGTAATTATGAAATCCAAACATAAATCAGATAGACCTCGGGCCACACTGTGGTATCGATAACAGGCACGGACTCCTCTCCAGCACTGATTACAGGCTCGGGTTTGTTACAGCAGCAAAGAGAAATCTTTGCAGCACTGGACTGAATTCATTTACACTATCGATCACATAATTGTCCTGAATTGTCCTCAATTGTCCACACACACACACACACACACACACACACACACACACACACACACACACGTAGAAAAATATTTAATATACACATCCAGAAATGCATATACTATTATATATTGTACATATATTTATTAGTTTCAGATGTAGCCATTCTTGTATTTTGCTTGTTTACATTATTGTATTTTGCACAACTCTGTTGCTTGTGAAGCTCGCACACAAGAATTTCACTCACATGTGCTGTACCAATGTACCTGCACATGTGATGTGACAATAAAAGTGATTTGATTTGATTTGATTTGAAGTGATTTGAACTGTATTGATTGACTGGAGGATGTTTAAAGCTCTGCTAGGTGTGAAGCAGAGCGGGAATGCATGCTAATGTCCCGTAAGGCGGAGCTACAACTCAGAGGACGCAACATGAACACAAAAACACGAGTTTCTGTCTTCTTCCTCTGTTTAATCAGCTCTGCTGCTGACTGAACGCTCAGCGTGTCAGTCAGTATAACACACACACAGCTCTGTTTGTGTGTGTCGGCCGCCTCCTTATGCAGTCAGAGTCGGGCTGGGCTCCACATGACTGACAGTTAAACAAAGGAAAGCTGCTAAAGGTCGTGACCTTCGAGATTCCTCCACATTCATTAAGACAGTCGCTTCACTGAGAATCTTTCTTCACAAACTGAAGCTTGGCCTTTCCTTCTGAGGGCTGTCACGATTCGACCGTACGGATCCCACCAGCCAATCAGCCGGGACGCTTCCTGCCCACATCTCTGGTGGAGTGTTTTACAAGCCCCACAGAGCCCCGAACCTGGGCCCTGGATCCGGTCCTGCAAACGATCGTGGCTCAAGAGTTGGGAGTTCGTCTTGTAATAGGAAGGTTGCCGGTTCGAGCCCCGGCTTGGACAGTCTCGGTCGTTGTGTCCTTGGGCAAGACACTTCACCCGTTGGCTACTGGTGGTGGCCAGAGGGCCCGGTGGCGCCAGTGTCCGGCAGCCTCGCCTCTGTCAGTGCGCCCCAGGGTGGCTGTGGTTACACTGTAGCTGCCATCACCAGTGTGTGAATGTGTGTGAATGGGTGGATGACTGGATATGTAAAGCGCTTTGGGGTCCTTAGGGACTAGTAAAGCGATATATAAATACAGGCCAAACGGACTAAAACCATCAGATGTCTCTCACATAACCAGCATAACCAGGAAAAATCCTCCATGGGGAGTCAATTATTTATGGAGCACAGCTAAGAATAACTGGGACAGGGATAGCTCAGTAGGTAGAGTGGTGGCCCCATGATCGGAAGGTCGGGGGTTCGACTCCACTGAACAGCTACCCTGAGGTACCCCTGAGCAAGGCACCGTCCCTACACACTGCTCCCTGGGCGCTGCACTGGTGGCTGCCCACTGCTTCACTGGGTGAATGGGTTAAATGCAGAGGAACTATTTCCCTATGGGGACTAACACGCACACTTTACACTTTATAATAAAATGAGATAAATGAGTTTGTAAAGATCAGAATGTTAGTGTAATATTAACCCAGCCTTCATCTGCAGATCTGTCTGTACTCTGAAACTAATAAGGCCACAGTGACAGCAGTGCAGTGATGTAATCCTGACAGAGGGTACAAGCGCCCTCGTCCTGGTGACCAATCCGGCGGAGACGTGCAGTGGAGCTGATGATGGAGCTCTCAGATACGTGCTGATGTCTCTCTTCTCCTTCTATCTCTGCACTTCAGATTGTTATGAAACCCCAGCAGCTCTCCCAGCATGACAAGCAGCCAGCAGCAGATGGAAACCTCACAGTTTCACATGATTGGAGGTTTTTTCCATCTCAGGTTTCTGTTTCTTTTAAAGAGAGGAAGATCGCATCGCACTGCTTTTATTCCACTTCTCAGAGTAAAAATAACTCGCGCAGCCTCTCGGCTCGGCTCACGGTGCGTTTGTGTTTGTGTCTGTGTGCCGGCCCTGACCCCGTTGTTTGAAACCGTCAGAGAATAGAGAGCGAGTGTGTTTCTGCACTGCTCTGCCTCAGTTATAGCACTCATTAAAGGCTAACTGTGTGGATGTGTGAGAGCTGAATACTTCACCGCCTGTAGACACACATTGCTCATGTGCGCATCCACATGTAACACAAAATTTAACCAAACTAAAAAACACAAACGTGACTTAGAGCTGGGCGGAGCTGTGGTGCAAGGATGGATGGATAAGTGGAGGATGGATGGATGAATGGATGAGTAGATGATGGATGGATGGATGGATAAGTGGATGATGGATGGATGGATGGATGGATGGATGGATGGATGGATGGATGGATAAGTGGATGATGGATGGATGAGTAGATGATGGATGGATGGATGGATGGATAAGTGGATGATAGATGGATGGATAAGTGGATGATGGATGGATGGATGGACTGATGGATAAGTGAATGATGGATGAATGGATGCATGCATGCATGGATGGATGGATGGATAAGTGGATGATGGATGGATGGATGGATGGATGGATGGATGGATGGATAAGTGAATGATGGATGGATGGATGGATGGATGGATAAGTGAATGATGGATGGATGGATGGATGGATGGATAAGTGAATGATGGATGGATGGATGGATGGATGGATAAGTGAATGATGGATGGATGGATGGATGGATGGATAAGTGAATGATAGATGGATGGATGGATGGATAAGTGAGTGATGAATGGATGGATGGATGGATGGATAAGTGAATGATAGATGATGGATAAGTGGATGATGGATGGATGGATGGATGGATGGATGGATAAGTGAATGATAGATGGATGGATAAGTGGATGATGGATGGATGGATGGACTGATGGATAAGTGAATGATGGATGAATGGATGCATGCATGCATGGATGGATGGATGGATAAGTGGATGATGGATGGATGGATGGATGGATAAGTGAATGATGGATGGATGGATGGATGGATGGATAAGTGAATGATAGATGGATGGATGGATGGATGGATAAGTGAGTGATGGATGGATGGATGGATGGATGGATGGATAAGTGAATGATAGATGGATGGATAAGTGGATGATGGATGGATGTACTGATGGATAAGTGAATGATGGATGAATGGATGCATGCATGCATGGATGGATGGATGGATAAGTGGATGATGGATGGATGGATGGATGGATGGATGGATAAGTGAATGATGGATGGATGGATGGATGGATGGATAAGTGAATGATGGATGGATGGATGGATGGATAAGTGAATGATGGATGGATGGATGGATGGATAAGTGAATGATAGATGGATGGATGGATGGATGGATAAGTGAGTGATGAATGGATGGATGGATGGATAAGTGAATGATAGATGGATGGATAAGTGGATGATGGATGGATGGATGGATGGATAAGTGAATGATAGATGGATGGATAAGTGGATGATGGATGGATGGATGGACTGATGGATAAGTGAATGATGGATGAATGGATGCATGCATGCATGGATGGATGGATGGATAAGTGGATGATGGATGGATGGATGGATAAGTGAATGATGGATGGATGGATGGATGGATAAGTGAATGATGGATGGATGGATGGATGGATGGATGGATAAGTGAATGATGGATGGATGGATGGATGGATGGATGGATAAGTGAATGATAGATGGATGGATGGATGGATGGATAAGTGAGTGATGGATGGATGGATGGATGGATAAGTGAATGATAGATGGATGGATAAGTGGATGATGGATGGATGTACTGATGGATAAGTGAATGATGGATGAATGGATGCATGCATGCATGGATGGATGGATGGATAAGTGGATGATGGATGGATGGATGGATGGATAAGTGAATGATGGATGGATGGATGGATGGATAAGTGAATGATGGATGGATGGATGGATGGATGGATGGATAAGTGAATGATGGATGGATGGATAAGTGAGTGATGGATGGATGGATAAGTGAGTGATGGATGGATGGATGGATGGATGGATGGATAAGTGAATGATGGATGGATGGATGGATGGATGGATGGATGGATAAGTGAGTAATGGATGGATGGATGGATGGATGGATGGATAAGTGAGTGATGGATGGATGGATGGATAAGTGAATGATGGATGGATGGATGGATGGATAAGTGAGTGATGGATGGATGGATGGATGGATGGATAAGTGAGTGATGGATGGATGGATAAGTGAGTGATGGATGGATGGATGGATGGATGGATGGATGGATAAGTGAATGATGGATGGATGGATAAGTGAGTGATGGATGGATGGATGGATGGATGGATAAGTGAATGATGGATGGATGGATAAGTGAGTGATGGATGGATGGATGGATGGATGGATAAGTGAGTGATGGATGGATGGATAAGTGAGTGATGGATGGATGGATAAGTGAGTGATGGATGGATGGATGGATGGATGGATGGATGGATGGATAAGTGAATGATGGATGGATGGATAAGTGAGTGATGGATGGATGGATGGATGGATGGATAAGTGAATGATGGATGGATGGATGGATAAGTGAATGATGGATGGATGGATGGATAAGTGAGTGATGGATGGATGGATGGATGGATGGATAAGTGAGTGATGGATGGATGGATGGATAAGTGAATGATGGATGGATGGATGGATGGATAAGTGAGTGATGGATGGATGGATGGATGGATGGATGGATAAGTGAGTGATGGATGGATGGATGGATGGATGGATAAGTGAGTGATGGATGGATGGATGAGTTTAAGTGAGTTAGTATTCACCTCGTCACCTGTCGCCACCTCTGTGTGTCGTATGAGTGTTCATGGACATGGTGCTGGTTTGGGTCAGGGTTGGGTTGCTCTGCTGTGATTGGCTATTATGTTGTTAGAATTATGTGTATAAACACTCATCATACCGCTGACACCATGTCAACAGAATTACTGCTAGAAAAAGACACAACGGAATCACCTCAAGGATATTTGGCATATATACTGGAGGAGCCACATATCAAACCACCAACCTTCCAGTTAGTAGATGATCCGCTCTGCCTCTACCTGATCTACCTCAGTTAGTCACACTTGTACTCCACCTGTGACTAAACCGTTATTAGTTGCAGGTGGAGTTGGCTCCAGGTGATTTATTCACCCACCCAAATATTTTCATTGACCAGTTAACGCTCTCTGTTCCTTCCAGTTACCTGTCTTGGGGTCTTGGGAATAACTTGCATCTCGGTAATCATGAAAACCTTCAGCACAGTTACCCACCAAGCAACAGGACACCCTGTCCTTTAAACAAATCCATAGAAATAAGTCCATGCATGTGTGGCTGTTTGTAATGCTCACCCTGTGGGGTGAAACAGTCATGCTTTACTTTTCCTTTGGATGACTGCACGTTTCGCACAGTCGCCCCTCGCTGCCCGTTTCCTGTCCCCTCTTCCTCAGCTGATGGACCAGAGGAATCAATCCGACTCATGCACGGATAAATAAAAAATAATTAGGCACGTTTTCTGGGAAAGTTGCGACTCGATAATTATCTGTCTGTCACTGTCTGATTGTGATTGGTCCACCGAGGCTGATGCATGATGTAAACAAGTTAATTATTAACCCCTGTAATGAATAATGCAAACACTCTCAGCCTTCATTTGTCAGCTGCTGGAAAACAAAGTCAAACTTTATTCTCCGTCTGGCACGTTTTACCAGGAAGGAGCCATCATAAAACCAGCTGAGCAGAACCAAGAAGGTTTGTGTGCCGACCGCCAGGCCGAGCTTCGCTTCATGAACTCTCCTGGTGTGTGTTCGCCTCTGTCTCAGATCACAGCACGAGACATCACACATCAGTCAGGTGGGATAAGACCTCAGCATTAAAGATCAGCCTCTGAAACCAACGCGGAAGCACCACACATGCAGTTCCTGTAACGTCCAGCAGGGGCTCCAGCAGGGAGTCAGTCCACATGGGCTCCCAGGTTAACACGTTACAGTCTGATACACAACCTCGTGGTCTAACCCTAACCCTGTGGGAAGGCCTCACACAGGCCTGAGACCAGCTGGTGGGACAAATGAGTCTTCCTGACTGGGGCAGGAGGTTGCTGTGAAACCAGGGATCGACTGTAGTAACCATGTTCAGAGCTGCACTGACTTGGTGCTCTGGTGTAAGAGCAGCACTTAAACGCCTGCTCGTTGTTAAGGTTAAACACACATGTAGGGCAAGCTCACCTGCCAGCAGGCGTAAGATTTTACGCTAGGTGACAAATCATCAACATGTTATGCTTCCAGGCACCCAACACGTTCCTAAATGACGACATCGGAAAAATGAGGAAACATGAGAACCATTTGGAATCAATCCACACTTGTTTGTTTATTTTCCTCAAAGCGCTTTGGAAAACACTGTTTCACGTCACTAACGTGCTGGTTATGGTTAGGGCTGGAATACATGGCTGGAACGTGTTTTACCGTGGGACCGTCATTCTACTGTGGTTCACCCATAACCTGGCGCGTACCTTAAGAACGGCGAAGGTCGCCTTCATTCCTTCGTTCCTCAGGAACGCAGCGGGACGTTACAAATCGTCAGGATGTTACGCCTCGGGAGTGAGATGGGCTCCACCTGCAGGTCTCAGAGGGTCATGAAGCATCACTGGCATCTCTGAGGGAAACAACCAATAATCCCTGTCAGCCTTCAGACACCATGTCACACTGAAACTCAGCTCGCAGTCGTCAAAGCAGCGTCTGCAGGAAGCAGGCAGGAAGACGAGCTTTACTGACTGCAGTGCTGGTTTCAGTATGCCGATGCATGCGATCTTTTAAATCTGGCACTTTTACAGAGAAGACGACAATGAATTAACCCTGCAAGACCCAACCCATCAAAAAATGGCCAGAAAATTCAGATTTTTTGGAACTAAGATGTTTTTCAACCCTTCAACAAAATCCACAATTGTTTTGCTATATAATATTATTATAATTATATAATTATTATACATTTTTTGTATTGCATTTGATACATTGGGCTTTTTTGGCAACGTTTTGTTAACAGCAGTGCTAATTTTAGACAAAAAAAAGTTTTGTACTGATCATGTTGATGAGATAGAGGTCTCAGAAACGCATGTATCAAATATGACGTAAAGGGCATCATAGGGTTAAAACCTTAAAACTGAACCAGCGCTGAGCTGTCCCGACGGCACCACCAAGCCTGAAGTGGTTTTATTAAATTAGTTATTATTCATCTCTGGCTCTCTTCAACAGCGTGTCTTTGTCCCATCTTCAACCAATCACACACATGGCCGCTCCTCCTGCTGGAGGTTTAACTGGAACTGCACTTGAATAGATGCGAGCTGATTGGCTGGTGCTTTTTTAACCTTTCAGGGTTAGTACAACAAAAGAAGGCAAAGCATTACATCACCAATGGCAGCGTATGACATCATCAATACCTGAAACTCGTACCTGTGAATTCAAACCGCCCAACCAGTCAGACCAGACCAGATGGCTGCCCCTCCCTGAACCTGCTCCTCTTCCTGTTAAAGGGGCGTTTGTTTGTGCTTAATTTGGACCCAAGATGAAGACTCCAAGAAAGATTTAAACAAATAAAAGTGAACCTTGATTTAGATGAAGCAGCATGTCCAGGTGGCTGAAGAAAAAAGGGTTCAAAAGGAGTCCAAAGCAGGTAACACATGAGACAAACACTCAGGTAGACAAACAGGAAGTGGCTTAAATACACATGAGACAAACACTCAGGTAGACAAACAGGAAGTGGCTTAAATACACATGAGACAAACACTCAGGTAGACAAACAGGAAGTGGCTTAAATACACATGAGGCAAACACTCAGGTAGACAAACAGGAAGTGGCTTAAATACACATGAGACAAACACTCAGGTAGACAAACAGGAAGTGGCTTAAATACACATGAGACAAACACTCAGGTAGACAAACAGGAAGTGGCTTAAATACACATGAGGCAAACACTCAGGTAGACAAACAGGAAGTGGCTTAAATACACATGAGACAAACACTCAGGTAGACAAACAGGAAGTGGCTTAAATACACATGAGACAAACACTCAGGTAGACAAACAGGAAGTGGCTTAAATACACATGAGACAAAGGGGGAAAGAGAGAGCTGAACAGAATCACCTTCCTTCACTCTCAGGCCGTTCGACTGGCTGATCTGCTGCCAGTTTTCACAAAGTTTCAAACTCCTTCAGCAAACTTCATCTCTGATTAAGAGTCTGAGGGGATCAGAGCTGCGAGCAGGAAAAACAGCAGCTGGTCATCATGTTTTTTAATAGCTGCTGACCAGAGGTGGGGGGGCTCAAACGCTCCTCTGGTGAGACATTTGGGCAAAAATAAAACAGTGAAGTGTCCCAGCAGCGCTCCGACATGCTGGAACTGCTAACTGTGGAGCGCTAAGGCAAGACATTAATCTCAGATCCAGCAGATGTTTCTGCGGCAGCGAGGAGACAGTTTCCTTCGGCCAGATGTTCTTCTGTGGATGGAATCCATCAAACTCAAAGCAGATCTGTGGGTGCCGCGTTGATGGAAACAGCTCGGAGAGGAGCTGAAGGAATCTGGAGCGGCTCTAAGTCTCAGCGTTTGTCTGCGTTTGGACCCAGAAGTGGATAATGACTGATGAGTGGAGCTGAGACAGATAATTAATTGTTCTAATGACGTGTAAAAGCAGCAAACATGGTGCTTCCAGCTGTAGTGTGTGTGAAATCAGCACTAAATGAACCTCTTTGTGCTTCAGGCTCTCAGTGAAAGCCTCGGCTTTGATGTTTTCATGAATCATTTCATCTCCACTCAGACAAAAAAAGACAAAAAGTTCCAAAACTTCTCCACAGGAAGTGCTTCAGATCATTGGCTTTCATCTGAAGGTCAAAGGTCAGTCGGCTCAAAGGCGAGGTCCTCGCAGCTTTGATTGCTGGACGCACGTGTGGTGGACGCCCTCAGGGAGATGTAAGCTGCTGTAAATGCGCTGCGGCGTCCTCACCCGTCCTCCTTCCAGCCATCTCTGCGGCTTGTTGTTGGAAACTTTTGTCCAAGTCTTTCGTCTTCAGCCGTGACTCACAACCAAACTGCTATTTCTGACTGCCTGCTCCGCCGAGACCCAACGAGAGTGACTCATGTATGATTCACGGCGAGATCGAGGTGTTTGCTGGTGAGCGGTGTTCATCCTGCAGCGCGTCCTGGGAACAGGAAAACACACCTCTGCTGCTGAGGGTCTGTGCCGCTGTTTGAAGCAGCGTGAGGAGGAAATCAAACAGCAGAAACTGCTACTGTTTTTATTTGGCATCTTTAGACTGGATGAATATTTCAGCTGCCCCACATTTTACATCTGAAACGAGCCCCTCGAAGTGCTGCAGCTTCTTACCGGCACACGAAAACAGAACAAAAAGGCCTGAAAGACGTCAGTGAGAGTTACACGATCCAGCTGTGAGCCAACAAAGGAGACGGGCTCAGAAACAGCAGGCGAGTTTGTTAGTTTCATTAAGATGACGTCTCTCTTTCTCCGGTCGCTCCAGGTTAGTGCTGGAATCAGGCAGCAGGGAGAGAAGACGGCAGATGTGCCTTTATTTTATTTACTCTGCTGAAAGTCGACCCTCGAGATGAGACTTGGTGTGGCCCTGCAGAGAGCAGTGAGAGCTTCAGGACTCTCAGCATCAGCAGGTAAAGCTGTGTGGAGGGCTGAGACCTGTGCTGATATGACTCCAGGGTTATATGTAAGAGCCTCCTCTAAGCTGCAGGTCAGTGAGGACGTGAAATTAATTTGGGTTGGTGACGTGCAGTTCCTCTAACGTCCAGCAGGGGCTCCGGCATGTTACAATGTCCACTTTAATTCAAAAGCAGAATTATGGATGGTGTTCGGACTGGAGCTGCTGAGGTCACACTTTTCCATTCAGAGGGACTCACATTTCCAGAAAGTTCCACTCAGGGCGCTGTGAGGTGGAGCACATTAAAGGCCTTCGTGCCCCGCCCTCCTTCCTAACCGCAGCGCTCTGTGAGTGAACTGTGAGGCGTGTCACATTCAGGAAGAGGTGCTGTGTGTGCAGCCAGGAGCACGCAGGCCTTCACCAACGCTCAATTATTCAGCAGCGTGTTGTTGGACCTGTGTGTCTGCGTGTGTGTCTGTACGTCTGTGTGTGTGTGTGTGTCTGCGTGTGTGTCTGTACGTCTGTGTGTGTGTGTGTGTGTGTGTGTGTCTGCGTGTGTGTCTGTACGTCTGTGTGTGTGTGTGTGTGTGTGTGTGTGTGTGTCTGCGTGTGTGTCTGTACGTCTGTGTGTGTGTGTGTGTGTGTGTGTGTCTGTGTGTGTGTGTCTGCGTGTGTGTGTGTGTGTGTCTGTGTGTGTGTGTGTGTGTGTGTGTGTGTGTGTGTGTCTGCGTGTGTGTCTGTGTGTGTGTCTGTACGTCTGTGTGTGTGTGTGTGTGTGTGTGTGTGTCTGTGTGTGTGTGTCTGCGTGTGTGTGTGTGTGTGTCTGTGTGTGTGTGTCTGTGTGTCTGTGTGTCTGTGTGTGTGTGTATGTGTGTGTGTGTGTGTGTGTGTGTGTGTCTGTGTGTGTGTGTGTGTCTGTGTGTGTGTCTGTGTGTCTGTGTGTGTGTGTGTGTGTGTGTGTGTGTGTGTGTGTGCTTCCTGCTGTCAGGGCATTACAAACAAGTCTAAAGTTACCTCAGAGACATAACAGGATGTGACAGGCAGGAGCAGAGGCTGCTGTCCCCCTGCAGGAAGTGTCCCACAGGACTACGTTTCCCTACCTGAGTGTCTGCAGCTCTCCTGGAGCAGCTCTGGAGTAGTTAGTTCAACAAACTCCGTATTCGTCCCCCTCAGTGCTCTGTGACATCACAGAGATCCTCTGATCAGGTTTGACCCTGAAGCTGCTCGCTTCTGTTCACAGATGGACATCGCTGTGGTGATGGACATCGCCATCTTGGTCGCAAACATCAGATGTGATGAGGCACACTGATTGGCTGCTGGCATGTGACCGACGGCTCATGAGCCAAAGAGCATGTGGTTCATAGATGGATTTTAAAACGTGGTGTGACCACAATAACAGACTCGAACTTAATTCAGTCTGACCCAAAGCGAGTGAGCGAACCCACGAACAGAGAGGTCAGAGGTCAGAGAGTCTTCGCGCAGCCACAGCTGTCGCCATCTACTGGCCATCAGTCAGACTGCAGGATAACACGTGCTGATGCTCTAACGGAGGACACGAGTCCACATGTGAGACTGACTCACCCCCACAAGCCTCTGCTGGGCCATCCACATAGACTGTATGTTAAAGATGGACACAACGCCACGCTAGCTGGATGTTAAGTACCGGCGGCAGCGCGTGAGGCGCCTCATGCTGGAGGCGAGCACATTTACCTGAATCCAACCAGTTCATGTCTGAGTGGAACCCACTCACATTCATGGCTTCAGGTATTGTGTTGACTGGTATGTTACCCACCCACTGCCTGTGTGTGTGCGTGCGTGTGTGTCTGTGTGTGTTTGTGTGTGTGTGAGAGAGCAATTAATACAGGACAACGTAAGGCTGTCGTTGGGTGTGACTCCACCTCCTGCGGCAGTTGGAGATTGGTACACGTGGTACACACCTGTGGTGGTGCCACTGCGGAGAGCATGCTGAACCTGTAGGGGGCGCCTGCAGCATACCTGCATGTTTCCTGTTGTGTGTAATAAACTAATGAAGTCGTTAGGAAGGACGAGGAGGAGGAGGCGCTCGCTGTGAAGATGTCATCTAACACTTCAGCGACTCTTCACTAACTTTTCCAAACAGGCAGAGAGGGCGGAGCAACAACGTGTCCACCCACGCTTCTGTGCAACAACAAGCAGCAGATCATCAGTGCTATCCCACAGGTCTGCACGGCACCGCAGCATCTTTGTAACTGACTCAGCACTGAAGCTTCACACCTGCACTTCCTCTGACATCCAGCGGAGGCAGCACAGAGTCATGGACTCCATGTTAAAATGAACACGTTTATAGCCTGACACAGAGACGTGCTGCAGCTGTGCTCACGTCCTACGTTTCCTCTACGCTCCACACATACGTGTTTATGAGACAGCCATGTTTACAGCTGACACACAGGCAGTAAAGTGTGTCGCGCTCCGTAACACTAGGCAGAAAACTTTTTTGTTTTTGGCAAGAGAGGCAGGAGGAGTCAGAGGTTGATGCTGGGATAGATGGAGGTAGACGATGGGCTGCGGCGCCCCCTAAAGGGAAGTGGAGTGGAAGCATGTTTGGGTTGGTGCTGGTCAGCTCCGCCCACTTCGATGGCTTCAGGTCGTCTGTGTTTAAGATTTCTGAGTGTGTCGTATTAAAACCCGATTCTTTGATCCCCATAATAGAACAGAGAAAACATTTTATATTTAATTCTTTATTCAATCATCTTCCAGAGGAGAGAGAGCCCTGCACAGCCCAACGCCAGCTGCAGGATCTCTAACATTAGAATCTAAGAACGTCTCACATACAGGTGTTATTTTGGTACACGTCACACATAGTTTCAACAACTATGTTACAAGTTCCTCTTTTCAGTCTGGCTGAGCACTTAGTTTGTGAGTCAAAAGTGGCCTTGCTTTACAAACCTTCATTATTAAAATACATACAACGAAATAAGCACTAAGAATATATTAATTGCATGACAGTTGCCAGACGGAAGCTCCGCCCACTCACAGCTGCTTGGTGCCCTGACGTGTTTTTAAGGTTTTCTGGAGTCAAACCTGTCCCTGCTTTCCTGTTGAAAGTGTTTCGGGACTGGAGCCGCCGCCTCCCGTCCATCTGCAGAGGCGAGCACTCAAAGCGAAGACGTTAAATGTCTCCAAACATGCCTGCAGCGGATCTTTAAATACTTAACAGCAATTAATGCATAATTGATTAATAGCTGTCGTCCCCATCCCACGTGATAGCTTAGTATTAGCTGTTACCCGCTAATTAAGCTGTGCTGATTGGTGATCTTCCTCCTGCTCTCTTCCTCGCTCCTTTTCTTTCTTTCCTAATCTCTCTGTAATGAGAACAGATGGAAACCATCCATGGAGGATGATTGGAGGTCAAAAGCTTTGCTGCCGTGGTTACCGTCACCCAGGTAACAGCATCACTGCCTTCTCCCAGCTCTTCTCCTCCTGAGTGTATTCCCCCCTTTCCTGTTCCTCCTCCCTCCCTCGCGTCTTTGTTTGACCTCCTGTCACATCTTCTTTTCTTCCTCCTCACTCCATCACCTGCTTATCGTTCTCTTATCCTGCTTGTTTTGCTGCTGGCTTTTGTCACCCACCTCCTCCTTCATCCGTCTCCTCTTTTCTCCACCGCCTCCTCTCCGTCACCCTGACGACTCTGCTGATGAATCCAGGACAGAGACTGATTACAATCTCCCATTAGCAGTGTGGAGGAGTGGTTAATGGAGAGCGGGAGCAGCGGCGTCTGATGCGAGGCCCTCAGCATGCTGATAACGGACTGGATCATGAAGCCACTTACATTCAGCATCACTCCTGGATCTCAGACTGATCCAGCTACAGATCAGGCCACATTTACTTTGACATTAACAGCTGCCAGGTTCAGCTAAGACACGAGAAAGTGCATTTACATGAATGCAGAGTCCCAGACGGCAGACCGGACTGTTGTCCGTGTGGCTTTTGGTCCTCGATGCCTCAGACGGGCACGAGGCTGTGACGCTGTTCACAGCACAGAGGTTGGATTTCTGCCAGCACGGGAACATTAAAATGATGCAGTGTCACTAGTGGTGCTGTGGGGCGGGTGGGGGTGTTAGGACTCCTAAACCAGCAGCTGTGGCGCTCCTGCCATCGCTCTGGTCTTTGAGCTCCTCTGCAGGAGGCCCGTGAGGGCTCTAAACTTTCCAGACGCAGCGAAGCTGCTCCTCCGGGCGTCTGTGACCGTGTGGTGAACAAATATTTGACTCGAGCTGCGATGCTTCCTCGGTCACAGTACTTCAGCAAACGGCTCCTGCGCCGAACAACAAACCACGGCGAACAATGACGGCGCTAAACAAGCCGGCGAGCTGCTCTTTCAGGGACTCTCAGCCTGCTGGGAGCTCGTTTGTAAAGAGCCCACAGTGGCTCATAAATAATGGAGGCTGTGAGTTTCTCACCAGCAACGAGCAAAAGCTGCAGTTAAAGCTGAGCTGTCAGGGATCTGCAAACTGCAGCAGCCTCACACACACACACACACACGCACACACGCACACACACACACACACACACACACACACACCCTCAGTGTCTCGGGTGGGCCTCACCTGCAGCGACACATTCAGGTCCCCACGTGATGGTCTGCTCACCCAGAACTGTGAGCGGCTCGAGGACCGGAGGTGGCTCAGGAGAAGCAGAGATCATAATTCGCTGAGTCGAGGTATTGATCCGAGGACCCCGCAGATGTAAAGCACGTCTGGTCCTGAAAACAGAACGTATCAGCTCGAAGGTCAAACTGCGATAAAAGGCAGAAAACGGGCAATAAAAGAAAAGTCGATGCAGCCGGTGAAGCTGTTAAACTTTCTGTAAGGTCAGAGTGTGAGATCAGTCATGTGTAAGCACCAATCACCTGCTGACCTTTGATTTTACAGATGCATGAAAACAGAACATGATGCGTCCTCGGTCACACTCTACATTTCATTATAAGCAAAATTATGAATAATGCAGCTAAACCACATCTGAAGCTTCTCACTGCTTTAACAAACTCCAGCAAACATCGAGTTTAAAGTCGAGCTCAAACTAAACAGGACGTAACCTGAGTGTGTTTGCACTTTATCAAACAGATAAAGATAATTACATGACACCATTATAAACAACATTTCATAAAAAGCTAAACGAAGTATTTACATTTGAAATCAAACCTGGTCTAAACCAAACGAGCTGCTGGAGCTAACGTGAAACCAGGACACTGTTCCCCTTCAAAATAAACATATTTGTTGTAATGGTAAGGCAGGACTTTTACTTTGAAGGTGAATGTTCTCTGTTTCCAGTTTTTCAGTTTCACGAGTGGTGGGCGACGAGTTTGTGACCACGCTGCAGATGCAGATGGTTGCTAACCAGTCACATCAGTTTGAAGTTTGCACTGTGGAGGAAAGGTGAGTTCAACTTTTCTACCACCTGTGCTGCTGTGAGCCAATCAGATCACAGAATAAAGAGGCTGTGGTGAGAAACGTCAGCCAGCCGACTTCATGCTAACATGAATGAGCTTGCCTTCTGATTGTTGTTGCTATGCCAACTGCAGCAGCAATGATGCCCCACCCCCCGAACTGTCAGGTGTGGCGTCCTGTGTTTGATGATGTGCTCTCTGTGGCAGGTGAAGCAGGCGTGTGAGTGGAAGGCCCGCCCACAGATCATAACCTCACAGATCTCGCTGAGCAGCAGCCAGAACTCAAACTGATAGTCCACACACGCCGACGTTTACGTGCTGCGAAGACGAGTCGCCCCTGAGAAATCTGCCAGCTACCAAACGGGACTCACACCTGATGACTGACGTCCTCGTCAGCCTGGAGGAGCATCAGGAGCTCCAGGTGATAACCTCCAGGGAGGCGGGTCAAACTGAGCCATCCAATCAGAGGTTAAATCGGCACGTTGAAGTCCCTCCCCTCCTTCAGGCTGTGAAGGAGGAGTCACCGCAGCGTGGCCTGTGTTTCCGATGGCGGGTTGGGGTTTATTAAAGCGAAGCCGGCGGCCAGCTAGGGAACGACCGCCAATCTCCTGTCATTAGAATTCACTGGCAGCATATGATGAGGCCATATGGGCTATTAACAAACCCAACCTCTCTGCAGGCGGAGGGGTGGAGGGAGGGGAGGCGGAGTGACCGGGCCATATGGATGAGGAAGGCGTAAAATCACAGAGAGACGGAGGTAAGGATGATCTGGCACATCTTCACGGGCAGCTAGCACATCCTGTTAGCATTAATTATAAAAGCACACTAAGGGCCTGGGTGGGTGCTCGGAGGTGTGAGCACCTCCAGGAGACGGCAAGAGGAGCCAGAAATGATGGAGGGATGAGGAGGGTCTTCAGGTGGTGTGATGCACCCTCGGGTGGCCATGTTGGAGGTGGTTAATTAGCTCTGAACAGCTGACGCCATTCCACGCTGTGAGCTGCAGGAAAGACTTGGTCAAATAATCCCAGTGGGAGGAGCTTCAGCACGGTTTTAACCCTCACTTCCTCACTTCCTGCACAGGACTCCAACAGGAAGCTTCCAACATGTCACCAGATATTAGTAATAATAATAAACGAGGGGCGGTTTGTGCTGCACATCAGCATTAATGTGTTTTTACTTCAGTGTGTCTGACGGCAGGATCTCCATCCATCAAACACAAAGAATGAACTTTAACGCCCGTGATGACATTAAGAACTGCACTAATGCAGGAAACTCATTTCAGAGACAGTCATGAAGCACAAACGACATAAAAATCACACAAAATAAAACCAGTAAAATCAGATGGTGCACGAAAACAGAAACACGAAAATATGAACTCAGCTTTATTGAAACAGCATTAAATCACAACAACCGTCACCTCGAGCTCATGTAAAGAAACAGGAAGTGATGTAGTCTGTGAATGACAGGTGACACTAGGTCATGGGCATAAATCAGGAGCTCAGTTTAAAGGTGAACACAGCTGCAGCTGCAGGTTAAACAACCACCAGAGTCTAACTGTGTGAACAGTTAAATACTCTCAGCTGCTTTAACGCTTCATCCACACGTAAGCTCTGGCTGGGAGTCTTACCTGCAGGGTGCAGGCACACGGTTACAGAGGGAGGGGACGTGCACAGTAAACAGGTGGAAACAGGCTTATATGCACCTGTGAACAAACACCGGCTGAAGGAGCCACAGTCGGTACCAAGGTCAGAAAATACTGAAGTGTTACTAATGCAGAGGAAGAGTGTGACCAGCTGCTGAGGGCAGGACGTTCACTGTCACAGAGATGAACACAGCAGCTGGTTTGTGGGAGTGTGTGGAAACAAGGCGGAGGCCGGTCAGCCGGTTAAAGGGTTTGTGTTTGAGAGCGCCGCAGAGCCGCGTTAGCATTATCGGAGCCGGGAGCTGCTTTTGTTTCCTGCGTGCAGTTGGATCGGGTGACGCGGCGTCTGTGCAGCAGCTGATGTTTGGAGCCTCGGCGGAGCGACGTGTCGCGAGCAGCAGCCAGAATCATCCGTCAGACGCAGAGAGGGATGGAGTCAGGGACGAGGCTTCGACCATCTGGACCGTTAGCGCGTCAGAATGCAGAGGAAGTAACGGAGAGACGTGCCCGTGGACGACGCCGCGCTCACAAAAGGAGACCGAAACTAAAACTCGGGGCCTGTTTTCTGCTGGTTTCTAACAGGAAGCAGAGAAGTCTCGCACATATGGAGACAAAATGTCTGGCTCGCTTGTTTGGCTCAGAGGAACGGCGGCAGTGCAGGCGAGAATGCCTCTGATTGGTTTGGTGCTGACAGGAAGTGGAGCTGCTCTGTGTTTAATCTGTTTAAATCATCCCCGTCCTCCCGTTACTCCAGAAATGTGATGTCAGCGCCGGCACACAGCTGGGTCTGCCCAACCCACCAGAATGGCTAACGCTGAGGTTAGCATAGAGGCTAGGTGGTTCACAGATCACACAGACAGTAGGGACTCAAAGGTTGTCCTGTCATCACCGTGCAGAACCTCGTTCAGAAAAGCATTATGGGTAAAGCCTGCTGAGGACCTCCTCATTCTCCTCCTGCAGAGCGAGGGATGAACGAGAGGAGCGCCATCTGTGGGAGAGGTGCATGCTGGGAGGAGCAGATTGTAGGGAGGGAGGTGGGAGAGAGACCGGAGTGAACAAAGGTGGAGATCAACATTCAACAGATTCCACCGAACAAACCTGAAAACAGCGAGACAGGAGAGGTGACATCACACCTGCGTCCAGCGTTTAGGCGTTCATGACCGTGATCCAGGGGGGCGGATGGACGTGGACTTCCTCTCAGCAGCGGTGAAATAAGATACAAGCGCTCTGATTGGCTGGAGCCGTAAACTGTCAGACTGGAGAGCGAGACTGAAGCTGGTTTGATAAAAGAAACTGACCTTTGACCTCCCACAGTGGCTTAACCAGACTTCAGTCATTCTTGGCCTGGCGAGCATTTAGTTTGCTTTGTGCCGCCCAGTAACCACGGTTACCGCTCCACCTCCAACATGAAGCCCTGACCTTTGAAACCTTTCGAGCTGCTTTAGTCGCACCCTGAACACGGCGCCCTCTCCCACCCCGACGCTCAGCGCTCCCACTCAGCGTCACACTCGGTGGGTTACGGCCCCGTTATGTTTCTTTATTCTCTTATCCAGCACAGCAAAGAACGAGGACAAGCACAGAGCAGGCAGAGCGCTCACAGTGGAACAAAGTTGGGGTCAGGGTGGAGGCTGCTGCAGGTTAAAGACTTTAACCCCACCCACTAACACCCCGCTACACCTGCACCACACAGAAACACCACTGACAGGAAACATCATAAATACATGAATTTATTTATTATGATGTTGACACCATACTGCCAGCTGTCCTCAGGACAAGGCCACGCCCACTCCAGAGAGCGTGACGGGGGGGGGGTTCATGATGGCTGCTCCTGTCCTCACCTGTGGGCACAGGGTGGAGGCTCACAGGTGGAGCGAGCAGACATAAGCCTCTGTGAGGGCTCATGCAGGAGCTTTTCAGCCCCATTTTGGACGTCTCACTTTCTGTGTACTTACCTGCACAACTGCGTTGAGTAAATCCACCCCACGGCGGTCACTCGCAAACACGAGGCCGTGTGACCTGGTGTTTGTAGTGACGGCGCAGCAGACAGGGACCGCTTGGCTCTCATTACAGCAGCGGGTCAGAGTGGGCTCGGGGGACTGGGCGGGTCGATAGCAGGGCGCCATCCGGAGTTCATGGAAATAAATGGATTACACCCAGCACTGCGTTGAGCACGCTCAGTCTGAATCCACCTAAAAGAAACTGTGGAGGCGGGGCATGGAGGAGGGGCATGGACGTCCATCGCCGCTGCTGTTAGAAATGTGCTGCTGGACCCACCAAGGAGCAGAAGGAGTCCCCACTGACAGCTGACTGGTGTTTATTTACTTTCCTGTGACGCACAGCTGGAGGCTAAGCTAACATCTATCATCAGCACGCTAACATCTGGACGCCCTCAGCAGTGAGCTGCTTCTTTCCAGCTGGGGTGGAGGGGGGGGGGGGGGGGGGGGCTGAGCTGTCAATCAAAGAAGACTGGGGACAAGATCTCACACACACACACACACACTCTCTCTCACACACACTCTCTCTCTCACACACACACACACTCTCTCTCACACACACACACACTGGTAAAGACCCTACAACTACACCTGTGCCCTGCAGCGGGTGGGCCCCTTCGGGTGTCGTTCTGAGCTGTGATCAGACTCCAGTCTTGACACTCGAGTCTTCCAGAAATACACATGAAGAGTTTAAGGCGGGGCTTCATAGGGAATAATAATAATAATGGATTGGATTTATATAGCGCTTTTCAAGGCACCCAAAGCGCTTTACAATGCCACTATTCATTCACTCTCACATTCATATACTGGTGGAGGTAGCTACGGTTGCAGCCACAGCTGCCCTGGGGCAGACTGACAGAAGCCAGGCTGCCATATCGCACCATCGGCCCCTCTGACCAACACCAGTAGGCGGCAGGTGAAGTGTCTTGCCCAAGGACACAACGACCAAGACTGTCCGAGCCGGGGCTCGAACCGCCAACCTTCTGGTTACAAGACGAACTGCCAACTCTTTGAGCCACGATCGCCCCAAGGAAGACCCTCCCTGGTCTAAACTCAGACCGTCCTAAAGTGAGCGTAAAGCTTGTGAGGTCCAGGAGCGGCGAGCGGCCCGTCAGGAGCACCGGGATGGTCGTTAAAAGCTGACCAGCCCACAGTGTGCTGCACACACTCACTGTAAACACAGACGGATGGGTGGAGGTGAGCAGTCTGCTGCTCGCTCCATCAGTCCTCATAAACACACGTGTCTCGGTAGGACAGCCATAGGAGCGAATGGAGCAGCTCTAGGTTCACAGAAACAAACCAGAGCACGCCACTGTCAGCTCGCCACCGTTCAACACACCGACATCGACACGCGACTGTTCATCACGCCACTGTTCAACACGCCGCCATCAACTCGTTGCCCGGTTGAGGTTGCGTTGGGGACAGAAACTGACTGTGAGAGGTTTCTTTGTACTTTTGGCGCTCGCTGTTCTTCCTGCTGTGACAGAACCGTCAATCGGACTTCGCAGCGCCCCCTTCAGGTCAGCCGCGACCTGTCGGCCTCTCGCTTCATTAACCGACGCACAGAAAGGCTTTGAGATGTCACTCCCGGTGACTGCTTGCAGCTCGGACTGTTGCCATGACGACAGGCCGAGGCCTGGGTCAGCGTGACACGTGGTGCTGGGCTGACCGGGCGCGAGCCTTTTAACGATGAAAGGAGGCTTCCTGCAGATGATTGGATGAGCCTGCTGATGCTGCTTTAATGGAAGCCCAGAGTTGACTCAGATGCCACCTGACCTCACTTCCTGTTTCACTTCCTGCCTACTTCCACTCTTAGAAGAACAGCAGCGAGCTGTTCAGACGTGCAGTCAGACACCGCGTGCTGGTAGCCACGGTGACATCACCTGTGAAGCTACTGATGAGCTGAAGGCGGCGTGCTGACGGTGGCCAATCCCACTTTTTGAAGGTGGATTTCCGTGCTCTGCTTGCAGAGTCCAGTGTTTCACCCTCAGGCTGAACTTCAGCACTTTTCCTCGTCTTTGTCATCTTCGTCGCCTTCCTCGCCGTTCAGACCTGACACAGTGCACCGCGGGATATTTCAGGCTTCCTGTCTCATAATAAAGCCGCTCTAATCTCCGGTTTCGGGCTGTGAAGTCTGTGAAAGCATCTTTTGTGGCGTGTTTTTCTCGGGGAAAGAAAGAACCTCATCAGAGGCCACAAAGCGTTTGGAGTTAAAACCCAGAGAAAGTGGCAGAACGAGGCCGAGCAGACTGATGGCATCGTTCAGCTCCAAAATAGAAACGCCATTAACGGCGAGCTCGCAGATTTGTCTGCCGTGTCCGACTGAGACGGCCTCAGTGACCCCGACCGAATCCTCGCCTCGCTAATCGAATCGCTTCATTTCCTTGTTCTCCCGTCTCATCGGGCGCACTCGCCCCCACACGCTCCTCCTGCTCCTCCTTCTTCTCTTCTTCTGTGAGCGGCTGAAAGAGGAGCCTCACATGTGGCGGCTCTGGGATTACGAGCCGGGCTGTAAAGCTGCAGGAGGTAATTGGTTTTGGGTGGGAGTGTGAGCAGAGGTGGAGGGATTCTGTGAAAGGAAAACTGGTGGAGGCAACGGGTTTGTCAACTCGCTCCACTAATGGGAGTAAATGCTTTTTAAAGATGGAGCAGAGAGGAGGAGGCGGGGCTCAGCTTGCTCCTAAAACTGCATCCATGAAATGTTAATGCTACAAATTACATTACAGCATTAAGTGAAAGCTCAGACCCCACGGAGGAGGAGGAGTCCGGAAACCTCCTGCATGGATCACGGAGGGTTTAAAGAGCTTCAGGATCACATCTTTCCTGAGCGAATCCCAGTCTGGGTCCTTCCACACGCTCGGGGCCGTCCTGTGCAGACAGGAAGCTGTTAGTACTTTCATGTGGTAACTCCAGGTGTTTTACAGGAAGTTACCTTGTAAGTTAAAGTACTGTGATTCTGCAGAAATGCACCTTTCAGTGGAGTGGGCTAGCCCCGCCCTGAAAGGTTCAGCATATCTACCTTGTAAGATGGAAACACTGTTACTGCACAGGTAACTTCCACACGTCACTACAACTGTTCCTTTGTGCTCAACCTCTGTGAGTGTTTGTGGGTCAATATAATGACTTTTATACTGAAATTCATTTAACGACAGGGGCTGAGCCCTTATAAGGACTTCCTGTCCTGCTCCAGGTTTTACTGGTGCAGGTAAAAACAGAGTGACCTCAGCGGCTCTCAGAGCTCTGAACCACAGAGCACTCAAAGCTTTGAACAATAAAATCCACTCATTTCTCTTCCTGTGCGTGTGACCGTGGCTTCAAACCAATCAGCTCACACGCTGTGCGCCTGCAGGGACACCGCGGGCTGCAGGGCCATGGGTTTGAGCCCGACCGTTTCCTGTGTGCCTGTCGTCTCTACTGCTTTATCAAACTCGGTGATAAGAACTGTCAGCTGGAGGCATGAAGTGCCCAAAAAGGCGCACGATATCAGACACGTGACACGGAGAGCAGGAAATGACCTCAGACCGCAAACAGCCTGCAGCACATAAACAAAATATACACCGTGTGTGACATCAGTGATGGTAAATGGCCTGGATCTCACACACCACGTGTCTGCTGGACAGCTCCGCCCACTTTTATTCACAGGTTCATCTGCACAGCAGCGACTCGGGTTTTGGCCCAAGGACGCTTTGGAATGGAACCAGCAACCTTCCCATGAGCCACGGCTCTTCATCACAGGCGATCTTCCACAGCCGTGTTCATAAACGGCGCACGCGCCACAGTCTGAGGCTTCGACGCGCCGTGGCCAACACGTTATTGGTCAGATGATTATGTTGTCTGTCCCGTTTGGATCTTTAGCCGTCAGAATTGTTGTCTGAAGGCAGAAAGATGCCAAACAGATTTACTTCACCAAGTGGATCATCATGGCCTTATTGGTCCATTTGATTGACCTTTATTATAATTATGTATTTATTTTATTTTCGTTTTTTTAAAGACGGGACAGACATGACTGGGGGATAGGACAGGGAGAAAGAATGAAAGAAAGAGAGGGAGAGAAAGAAAAAGAGAGGAGGGGAGAAGAGACGGTGAGAAAGGGGGAAGAAAGAAAGAAACACAAACACCTGGATCACCTGTGTGGAGAAAAAAAACCAGAAGAGAAAACAAACAACAAAGAGCAACATAATAAAAACAACACCATCACAATAAACTAGCTAACAGTAGATAACAGTAGATAACAGTAGATACTTTTTTAATTTCACCTGTTGAGAATGAAAAAAGAAAACAAGCCGAAGAAAACGAGAGCAACATAACCAACAACATCACGATGATATATGGGAATATGACAGTAAATACTAAATGTTAAACATTATTGTGCAGCACATAAGATCAACAGAACACAGTGTGCTTTGAGGTAGGAGCCAAAAAGGGTGTAGTTTGTGGGTGTGATCACCCGTGTGTACACCTGTGAGCATGGACGCGCTTGTTTTTAAAAGGTTCCTTCATGTAATGATCTGCTAGAGGGTGTGGGGGGGGGCCACAGCCCCGTCCTCCAGGGCATGAAGCAGGTATGGAGGATTCCTCATCCACAACTAAACAAACACGTCAAAAACAAAGACCGTGTCTTCAACTCTCTGAGGAAGGTCCCTGAAGGTGACCTGATGATCAGGGATGAAATAGAGGGTGTATTTAACCACCAAGGCGCTGTCCTTCCCCCCACGCAAACCCGCCTCTGGCAGGGGGTTATAGTTGGCGTATTCTTCTGGAGTGTCAAAGAGCATCTTTATGATTGATGGGGTCTAGAGCCACCTTCCACCACCTGGTTGATTTGGGAAAACATCCTCCAGGAAGAAGTACACATGACCAACAGCAATACCTAAAAGATCCACGATGATAGAGCCCAGCAGAAGTGAGAATCCCGTTAACACCCAGGGCAGGAAGGGTGCCTGAACGTTGAGCAGGCCAAAGAAGTTGATGCGAACATTCGGGTTCCGTCGACTCCACACGTACACCAGCATGATGGTGGAGGCCTGGCCCAGGAACACCAGACTCACAAAAGTGCCAAATATAGTCATCAGAAGTCCACCAAAGAGAAACATGAAGACAAAGTCAGCCGTGCGTCTCCTGAAAGAGCCCTCCTCCAGCATTCGACAGCATCTGTACAGAAAAATCATATGGAACAGGAAATTGAAACCAACCGGACCAAAAAACAGGAAGTTGGTTATTAGTCACCATACCTGATAATTTCTAAGAATTAAATCTGGGTTGAAGTAGAGCTGAAATGGTGTGATGCTCTCTAGTTGCACCGCAGCAGTTGTGAGGACACAGGCGGTTGTGTATGCCCTGGTAACAACAGGAATCTGCAGCTATTCCTGCTGCAGCGTCTGGTAAGCCGTTTTAGACCGACTGAAAGCTTCCGGTACTTTCTTGACACGTCATCCCACAGATGATTACGTTAACGGGCTGACACGTTTCAGAGGTGTTAAGGTTCAAATATTGAGGAAGGAGAGTACAAACAACCATGGTCCAACAAGAGCTTGGTCAAACAATTGATTTTAATGAAATACACGCGTGGGGGACCAGCTCCGTTCGCAGACAGGGCTGATCTCTGACTACTCAAAACATAAACAGATATTTTATACCATCAGGGTTTGAATTTAATGACGCCCCCTCATGCGTCAGATACAATATATGCATACGTCAATTGAAAACCACAATGACTTTTAACACAGTTTAAAAGAACATTGTCTTCGTCTTCACGGCAGGTACTTCCTGTCACTGCCGGATGCTCGCTTATCATCTTGACACATCACAAACTGCTCTTTTGCAACCCCGAGCAAAACATGATTAAACTTTCACCTCTAAATGATTCTCTCTAACTGAGTGTGTGTGTGTGTCTGTGTGCTAACCACAATTGCACCCTACTTCACTTCGCCGACTAGCTGCTGACCTCTCACCAGACAGAGAGACAAAGCCACTCTCATATATGTAATAACCGAACTGAAACTATGTATATATCATCTACTAAATAAATGTTTTAATCAAGAACCTCTACTAAAGGCTTAATACAAGAATATGAACTTATAAACAATAATGAAAATGACCTGATATGAGTGTTTTGTAAGCCTGTATTGCAATTCCTTCTATGTTCTAGTTTCCCTCAGCATGTATCACCTGGACAGTCACGCCAGTGAAGCTTAAGACCCTTAATGAACCGAACATCAACTCAAACGAAGCACAGATATGCAATGTGTATAAAATAGTTATAACTGCATCTGGAATACAAGGTTAATATGATAACAGTATGCATAAACATCTTAAGGCCATCTTAAAGCTATCTGTTACACTGTTAAAGCAACGATCATACTGCAGATTATATTGTGCTGGTAAAATACTTTTGTTCATCCCCACAGAGGTCTGCTCTGACACTGGCTGTACCGACTGTAAACACGTCCTCCTGCTCGGTGACAGCAGCGTCACACCTCCAGTTTCTGGGTGACTTCCTGCGAGGCGCAGTCTTCCCATCAGTGGTCACCAGATGGTTGGTCTGAAGCTCCTCCTCTTCCTGTTTGTGACTCTGAAAACTGATCCAAGCTCTTTAAAGTGTGTTGAGTCATTTCCTTTTTCTGTGCAGGTTGAACCAATTAGGCGTCCTGTAAACAGCGCAGATTGACTCTAAACGTGCCGTCAGCTTCGACGCCGTTCAGCTCAGTCGGTGTAAACATGTCAGTCTGTGCTCGCTCTGCCTCTGTCACACACGCTTTCTCCAACTTTCTCTCCTGGCTCATCGAAGCCTCCCAGCTCCTGAAAGTCAAGAATAAAAAGGCAGAGTAAACTCCTCTTCCTCGCCGCCTTTCTGCTTCTCAGCAGCTCCGCCGATGAGGTGAGCGATTCCCTCCTCTCCATCGCGCCGCCGCTTTCCCGCCGCTCTGAAGCAAATATCCATCTCCAGCTTCTTCTCCCGCTCTGACAGCCGAGAGACTGCCTGTCATCCCGCCTGTCAGCCTCACAAACGATGACGCGTGACAAAGTGAGACACACACACACACACACACACACACACACACACACACACACACACACACACACACACACACACACAGCAGGCTGATCAGTCTACAAAAATTTTAAATGCAGTTTTTGGTTTCTCAAACTTTAAGAGCTGAAAGTGGAACCAGGTGTGTGTGTGTGTGTGTGATTTCGTTACAGTCAGGTAAAGCCTCTACAATAATTCAGAGGAACCCAACAACCACTCTGTGTGTATAGGCACCCAGTGCATCATGGGAATCCCCCAGCAGCTTACACCTACTGCAGCCTAACTGAGGGAGGATTCGGGGTCACCTGATCCCCATCGCACCGCGCTCCTCCGTCAGTATGTCAGAGTCCAGTGCAGACGTCTCTAACACGTCGGTCCCTCTCTTCTCTCTCGTCTCAGTGTCGCTGATACAAACGTCTGTTTCAGCCTTTCATTCGTCACCATACTTTTTTCTACCCTTTATTTTTTAGACTGGACCCTGCAGGTATTTGTTGTTGATCTTACAGGCTGAATGTCATGACTGAGGAGATCATTCGGTGAATACAGATACCTGCAGAGCGCACGTTTCCCTCTGGATAGCAGCTCAATTCGGGAATCTGGTGGATGGCGTTACAGTCTGAACATCATCCAGATGATCTCCACGTTACAGCGATAATAATCCATGTGAAATGATTCACGCTTGTATCAGCATGTAGATCAGCTCTGATAATTAATGAACCTCCACTCTGCTGCTGCTGCAATCTCTAATTAACTGATTCTAATCAGACGCCACGCTGCATCCCTCCTCCTCACCCGCCCCTCCTTTTAGCCATCAGCGTGGAGGAGGCGAAGGGAGTGGGGAAGGAAAGAAAACAACGAAGGACAAAGAAGGGAAACAAGAGAGGAGAAGTAGGACGAGATGTAGACAAAATGAGGAGATTAAAGGATAATGATGGAAAATGTAAAAAAGAGGAAAGAAAGGATGAAGATGGACGAGATGAAAGAGGAGACAGAGGCAGGGGGTGGAGGGGTGTAATCATGTGGATACCTCAGAGATGGTAACCACGGGAGCACAGCAGCTGACCTCCAATCATCTTTCGTACCTGAAATTTAATGTTTCATCTGTCTGAGAGAGGTGTGTGTGCGCCTGTCTGTCTATCTCTGTGGGGACCAGTGTCAGCTTGGCATCCTGTGAGGACAGCTGTGCAAAGCGAGGACAGTTTGAGGCTTCAGACTCGACCTGCTCTGGATTTTCGTTCCTGAGCTCTCATAGAGCAGCTTTGCATGGTTCAAATGATCCTTGTTTAGCTCCTCCCCCTCCAAATCACCACGTTTGTGTTTGTCAGGCATCTTTACCTGAGATTCCCCTACAACGAGACCCATAGAGCTGTAACTCTAACTCAGACACAACAAGGCCTAAAACCCACTTCCTGCTGCTCTTACAGTCACTGAGTTTTGTGTTTAATGTCTTATTAAAGTTCGGAATAATGTTTTTCCCTCCAACAGGAAAAACATCAGTAAAATCCTCTCCAATGAGGAAGCCTCATGTGACCGTGGTGCTTTCACAGATTTACTCTTCAAAATTAATTTGCATGAATTTGACGAGATGATGTGGAAAAAACAAACCACAGAGTCAAAACGTTCATTTATACAGAACGTTTTTAGAAACCACTCCATCGCTGTGCTCTGTGCACAAAGGACACAGCTTTCAAAACATTAACCAAACAGTTTGTATCACCATCAGCTGATGGAGGGGCGGTAACGGTGACGTCGCGGTGATGTCACAGTGATGTCACAGTGGTGCGCTCATTCAGAAAGAAGCTTCAAAATAAGGCGCAGGTGTTTCAGTCCAAGCCTGTTTTCTAAAAGGACTTCACTGTTTGACAAGCTGCTACAAAGCCCGAACATTTATCACAAATCTGCCCACCGGGTGAGCATCAGCTGCCGCTGCCACACGCGCTCACTCGCTGTTCTAAAGGCTCCGGTTCCTGAAGTGGATTTCCTGTTCAGGTTCTCAGTCAGTCAGTACCAGGCTCAGTACTCATTTACTTTTAACAGTGAAAGAACCACTCATCCCACAATGCATTGCAAATCCCAGCTCACACAGCGAGCAGCGTCCGGCCTTCTTGAGCTGAGTCGTGGTCCTTGCTGTGGTGCTGTTCAGTAGTGTGCGTGCACGGCCTGGTTGGCCTGTTTTGCAGGTTTCCGGGACATCGTTGAAGTTTTTGTTAAAACAAGGCCGACGTCACACAGATGTGTGGTTCAGCTACACCATCATCACCACGGAGAACATGAATAGGGTTTTTACATTAGGAATATCATTACCAATAGGATATGTGTTCATCCACCCCTGAAAATAGTCCCAACAGCTATTTCATCCAAAGCAGGTCAGAAACGGTGTCTGCCAACCAGCTGCTGAGAGAACATTAAGGGCGGCGTTTTAAAGGTGTAGCAGCCAGCAGGGGGCAGTGCTGGTCTGACTCCTCCCATGTATCACAGCCTCGCTCCTCACTTTGGTTCCTCTTCTAACGACGTGCCAGCGACTGATCATTTCCTCTCAGCACTCTGGGCCTTTGGGTCTATCAGCCTGTCGTCTTATCTGTTCTTACCAAGTTCTTGTTGTAAACATGGAGGTCCAGGTGACCTGTTCACTGAATCTGGGCCTTAGCGATCTACCTGGAAAGATGTTCAAGCACGTCGTGTCACGGTCCAGTCGAGCTGCGTGGACTCTGTGAGTCCATCCCACACAGTCAAAGCTGACCTGATGTTTGGAGGAGGACGAGCAGCCTCGGGCTGACAGACCATCACCGCCCTGCAGAAGGTGAGAAACAACGGACACAAGAACCTCTTTTTGTTTCCTCTATGACTTATTTTCATATTATTCAGCATCCAGCCTGCGTGCCAGCTTTCATATCGAGAGTACAGACTGAAGGTTGAAGCAAAAATAAAACATTTAAAAAATCTTTTTCTGATTTGGCTGTGTGTGTCAAAGTCATCAGGTAAAACTGAACTTTTCCCACATTTAGAGTAAAACGCGTGAAATATGAAGCCCCTCTAATGAGACAATATTTAATTCCAAACAATCCCTGTGAAATCTCCTGCCGGTCTGCCTGCCAGGAAAACACGCAGATTAGAAATTCCTTTGAAGGAAGTTTAACGTGATATTAAAGTGGTCGTCAACCCAACAACTTCTTCAAAGATCCTCGCTGCTACTGAAAAAGGCTTCTCACATTATCTTTAACCACCACACCTTTCATTCAGCCGAGTCCACAGAGAGCAGACTGAGCTGAGAGGGTTCAGGCTTCACTGCAGGGACTGTGAACATCAACAGCGCACACCTGAGCACAGGTGTGCGGATTTCAGCTGCATAGATGAGCTTTTACACTGCGGGAGCCTTCCACTGTATGTGCCTGAAGAAAAAGAAACTGGACGCCTGTATGAACACATTTAGAGCTGCCTCACACCGTGACGACGAGGCTGTCTTATTTAAACACGCATTCATCAGTACTAATAATGATAATGATACATGTCTGTTTATAAAGGTCTATAAAGGATTTTCCTTACATAAAAGTGTCCTCACGTCCCTCATAAGTGCTCCTGTTCCTCACGTTGCTCGGTGTTCTCCAGAAATATTTATTGTTGGACACTTTATTAAAAACCACATGCAGCCGCTCCGACAGCAGCTCCTGAACAACTCATGGAAAAGCACATCTGTGCTTCCACACGTCTTCAAGTCGTGCACACGAATCCGTAGGTGATGCATTTTTCAGTAGGAAGTGTGCTTTTTGGGCAGAGGCGTAACCATGGCAACAAAGAAAGCACGGTTTAAAAAAGGTGCCAACCTTTGAAGAATGTGAACCCCGGCCATATTTATCTAAACCTAACGCTGTCAAACACCTAAACCTAACCAAGCGCCATGTTTTTAATAATAAATGACTTACTGAAACATCATAGATCAACACCACCTCTGCTCCAACCTCCAAACACCAACTCCTTTGTCTCTATGAAAGTGCAAAAGCAGACTCACACTGGGGTGTTATTTTCCAGCTTTCGTTCCTATTTTTGAATTTTCCAAACAGTGTAATCATAAGAAAAGAAAAAGCTTTAAAAAATATTTTAGCTGCCTTCCTTTAAAATCCTCATGACTCACATGGAAAAATATGAAATAAAAGATGTTCCTGAAAAGATGCAGAGAGAAATAATAGAAGTTCAGTAAAACAGATTCTTTCACAGCCTGTTATTGAAAAAGAAAAAAATCCCCTGAGGGCCAAAATTAACATTCACAGAAGCAAAAGATAAAAACTGGGTCACAGCAAAGTTTGACACTTCCTGCTTGAATGTATTCAAACCTGCCTGTCAACAAAAAGTAAGCCATATCTATCTAATAGACTCCAGTTTGTGCATGTAAATGGAGAGTCCTCTTCACACACTGAGGTTAATTATGGAGTTCCACAGGGTTCAGTGCTAGGACCAATTCTGTTTACATTATACATGCTTCCCTTAGGCAGCATCATTAGAAGACATAGCATACATTTACACTGCTATGCAGATGACACCCAGCTCTATCTGTCCATGAAGCCAGATAACACACACCAATGAGTTAAACTGCAGGAATGTCTTAAAGACATAAAGACCTGGATGGCCGCTAACTTTCTGCTTCTTAATCCAGATCAAACTGAGGTTATTGTACTCGGCCCTGAAAAGCTTAGAAATATGGTCTCTAAGCAGATTCTTACTCTGGATGGCATTACCTTGGCCTCCAGTAACACTGTGAGGAACCTTGGAGTCATTTTTGACCAGGACATGTCCTTCAATGCACATATTAAACAAATATGTCAGACTGCTTTCTTCCATTTGTGCAACATCTCTAAAGTTAGAAATATCCTGTCTCAGAGTGACGCTGAAAAACTAGTTCATGCATTTATTACTTCCAGGCTGGACGACTGTAATTCATTATTATCAGGATGTCCTAAAAAACTCCCTGAAAAGCCTTCAGCTGATCCAAAATGCTGCAGCAAGAGTCCTGACAGGGACTAGAAAGAGAGCAGATTTCTCCTGTTTTGGCTTCCTGTTAAATCCAGAATTCAAAATCCTGCTCCTCACATACAAGGTCTTAAATAATCAGGCCCCATCTTATCTTAATGACCTTGTAGTACCATATCACCCTATTAGAGCACTTGGCTCTCGCTCTGCAGGCCTACTTGTTGTTCCTAGAGTATTTAAAAGTAGAATGGGAGGCAGAGCCTTCAGTTTTCAGGCCCCTCTTCTGTGGAACCAGCTTCCAGTTTGGATTCAGGAGACAGACACTATCTCTACTTTCAAGATTAGGCTTCAAACTTTCCTTTTTGCTAAAGCATATAGGCAGGGATAGCTCAGTAGGTAGAGTGGTAGCCCCATGATCGGAAGGTCGGGGGTTCGACTCCACTGAACGGCTACCCTGAGGTACCGCTGAGCTAGGTACCGTCCCTACACACTGCTCCCCGGGCGCTGCACTGGCGGCTGCCCACTGCTTCACTGGGTGAATGGGTTAAATGCAGAGGAACTATTTCCCTATGGGGACTAACACGCACACTTTACTTTACACTTTACTTTACATAGTTAGGGCTGGACCAGGTGACCCTGAATCCTCCCTTAGTTATGCTGCAATAGACGTAGGCTGCCGGGGGATTCCCATGATGCATTGAGTTTTTCCTTTCCAGTCACCTTTCTCACTCACTATGTGTTAACAGACCTCTCTGCATTGAATCATATCTGTTATTAACCTCTGGCTCTCTTCCACAGCATGTCTTTATCCTGTCTTCCTTCTCTCACCCCAACCGGTTGCAGCAGATGGCCCCGCCCCTCCCTGAGCCTGGTTCTGCTGGAGGTTTCTTCCTGTTAAAAGGGAGTTTTTCCTTCCCACTGTCGCCAAAGTGCTTGCTCATAGGGGGTCATATATTATGGGATATAGTTATTTTGTTACTTCATTAGAGTTATTTGATATTATATTTGCACTATCTTGCTGTATATTACTGTATATTAGTATTTCTATTGTGTATATAGTATATCTTATTCCTCTCTTGCTGCATTGAGCATGTGTATGACAAAAGAATTAACCGCTTCTTATCTTATGAATGTTGGTTTTTCTCTGTATGTATTTAAATAAATTGAATTTCTTGTACAACATTAGCATGTTTCTGAACAACAGGCAGCCTGAAGGAAGCATCACTGAAAACTGCTGACGTTGTGTTGTTAGCAGTGACTTTATCGTGTTTACAGCCTCCCATGAAACTGATTGTGAAAGACTAGCTGCAGACATTTTCCTCTAACTCATTCTGGCGTGTAAAATCTGCCTGACAACAGTTAATTGTGCACAAACAGCAGGCCTGTAGAGAAGTTTAATGTCTCCCCGCCTGGATCCACAATCCCGTTTAGCATATAGCGCTGTTTGTCTTTGATCCTGACCTGCTTTAGATCCTGGAGAAAAGCCCTCATTAGAATATCAAAGTTGATCTGTTTTACCCTCAAACTCATCTTCTGACGGCTGAGCCCGAGAACTTCACCTCCGCCGAGGAGTTGTTTCCCCGAGGAGAGCGCCGCGAGCTGCGAGCCGCTCTGCTGGGAGACAACGAACCGAAGAACAAGCTGACAGAGCCAGGCGCTGAAGTTGTATAAGAGGAGGATTTCATGAATTATGGGAGGTCAGAGGTCAGGAATATGAACTGGACCAGAACTCACAGAGGAACAAATGAAGAT
The DNA here is from genome assembly GCF_057381915.1 of Diplotaxodon limnothrissa. Taxonomy (NCBI): domain Eukaryota; kingdom Metazoa; phylum Chordata; class Actinopteri; order Cichliformes; family Cichlidae; genus Diplotaxodon; species Diplotaxodon limnothrissa. The sequence goes on along the minus strand of NC_140616.1, from coordinate 618,118 downwards.
CATCAAAAGTCTGAGTAAGCATTTACTCTGCAATAACAGAAAATAAATGTCTAAATACAAACAGTGAAGATGTTTTCTATTTGAAAGGTGCAAAAATTCCCCAAAAGATGAGATGCAAAATAAAATCTATAAACAAAATCCAACAATTTGAATCTGATGGCAAAACGTCTGAACAGAAAGCTGGAGGAACATTTAGCAGCTAGAATAAAACGGCTCTTTATTTTCCTTCTACATGTGCAACCAAACTGTGGTCATGTTAACTGGCAGCAGGTAACATGAAGCTAAAGAGGGGTGTCAAAAACACCATTACAAAAAGAAGGTAGAAGAAGACTTCTCCAACTCCAGCCCCCGATGCATGTGGCAAGAACTCCAGACCATCACGGACTACAGGATCATCAAACCCTCCCTCACATCCTCTGATGTCTCCTTCCTCAACGAGCTCAACAACTTTTATGCTCGTTTTGAGCGAGGGAACCCCACAACCACAACCAAAGCAGACGTGACGCCGGACCACCAACCTCTGACTCTCTCCCCCACCGATGTAGGAGCGGTGCTGAGCAGGATCAATGTCCACATGGTCCTGATGGCATCCCCGGGCGTGTTCTCAGAGCGTGTTCTGGGGAGCTTGCAGGAGTGCTGACAGACATATTCGACCTGTCCTTGGCCCACGCTGTGGTACCGGCCTGCTTCAAATCCACCTGCATCGTCCCGATACCCAAAAACTCCAACCGCTCTAGCCTCAATGACTACCGCCCAGTAGCACTCACCCCCATCATCACTAAGTGCTTAGAGCAGCTGGTCCTAGCACACTTCAAATCCTGTCTCCCCCCCACCCTGGACCCCCACCAATTCGCATACCGCCAGAACAGGAGCACAGAGGATGCAGTCTCCATCGCACTGCACTCTGTCCTCTCACACCTGGACAACAACAACACCTACGCCAGAATGGGTGTTTTTCTGTGTACATTCCTAAACACATATCTGTACTTTCTGCTCCTTACATTCTTACAAATGTTGGACACATTTGAGGGGAGTTATTAATACATGTGAGCCTTTAAGTATCAGACTGACTTAAACCTAAACAGAAACACCTGAGAGGAAATCCTGTTAATGGGCTGAATGACCACAGGTGTCACATAAAAAGAGATGAAAGAAGAAATGGTATTGCACTGTGGCGGACAGTAAGCATGGACAAGATAAACTCAAAAAGACAGCTTTATTATGCTGCTGCTGCTCGAAACACAAACTCGTGAAGAATGAAGCAAATTAGAAGCTCAGAACTTAAACAGGGGAAACCGGAAATAGTAGAAAACCAGGAGCAAAGTAACAGTGGAAACACAGGGCTTAGATACACCAGGGAGCAACGAGCTGGGACTAACGAGACAAGGGGAAGCAAAACAGGAAACACAAGACGATTACAAAGACGCAGACTAGACACTGAGACACGACCGACTGGGGAGACAGAGGGGACAAAGAGACAAGAGCGACTAGACGAGGAACACAGGACAGGCAAAGAAATAAGCCTAAATCCTAGGACTAAGAATAAACACAAGCAGAAAACCAAAAACATGAATAACAATAACCAAAGAATATAAATTAGCCACAAACCATAAACACTGAGTCAGGAGACTCAGGACAAACCGTGTGTCACAGTCAGGGGTTACAGTGGGTCAGTCTATTATTATCATTATTATCATTATTATTGGCACAACAGCAGAACGACTGCAGGTGTCATAGGCTGTGGTCAGCATCTAGCTGGCTCTACAGAAGAGGAGCGAGCATGAAGGGAGCGACGATTTTAAGTGTCAGGTCATCTGAAAGCAGCGTTTCTATGAGCTCAGCCAACATCAGCAAGCAGTTTGTCTCACAGTGTGCTGCAGCTAAAGTCTGGCTGCTGATTTGACAGGGAGAGAAAAGACAGAGAGCTAAGTTCACTCAGAGATGGAGACATGATAAAGAAGGAGAGAGTTTAGAGTTAAAGGACGGACTGAAACGAACTGAGACAGACTGACTCTGGTATTTAAAGACTGCATGAGAATCCTCTGCAGGTCAGCGCAGGATATACAGGTGAGTTTGCTGCACTGTGATTGGTTTACAGTAAAGACCATCTACTGGAGCTGTCAGTAGGAATTATTGTGAGTTTGATTGTTTTCCCCACACTGAGACATTACAGCTGATTTTAGGTTCCCCACCTGCTGAATCCACTTTAACCCCTGACTGTGCACATTTAGTCTGCCTCTGTGGTTGATAAGGCTCTGTCCTTATTTTTTTTTCTTATTTTTTAATAAGAAAAAAAAAAAAGATAAGGCTCTGTCCTTTGACTCACATTTGGGAAAGAGAAAAACCTCCAACAATGACTGAGACTTTTAACATCTCATCTGAATTATAATCCTTTTTTATAAAGTTTGATTGAATCTGTTTTAATGTTTTGCATAATTGCTTGGTACGGTAATTTGCCTTTGACTAATAAGACCAGACTTGCTAACCTGGTTAAAGTTGTTGGTCAGATTTCAGGGAGGTCTCAGGTCCAGCTTGTGGGCTTTTCTAACAGGCAGGTGCTGAGGAGGCCGACCTCGGTCAAGTTGAGTTCAGACCATCCTCACTTTAATGACTCTGAGCTGCTTCCTTCAGGTCATTGGTATAAAATGCCTGCAGTGAAGACTGAGAGACATGGAGTGTCTTTTATAGCCTTTGCTGTTATCATGGTTAATAGCAAGTGGTGATACCATCACTGCTACACATCGCACTCTGTTGATGCTACTGATAACATTTGGGCTGTTGTCTCTGGGCCTTGTTGTTGTGTGTGTTGTTTCATGTGTGGACATACTGCAATTTGATTTCCCATTGGGGACAATAAGGTTACCATTGACAACGGAGGCAAGAGATAATACATATAACTGTTTATATGTATTAGATAGCGTTTAGAGCATTTAAATACCGTCCTTATTGCCTTTGTGCATTTTTCTATATGCTGCATTTAGAATAAACATAATAGTATAATATTCTAATAATAAGAATAAAAAGGATGTCGGAGGTACTGAAGGTGCTAATCGGCTATTGCCAGGTTTTTTTGAGTTGGATAGTAATAAATAAATAAATAATGACAGATAACAGATGAAATATGGGTTTCATTATTTAGGGGCAGACAGTGAGACAAATAAATGATGAAAGCAGGAAGCAGAAGGATCTGACTCAGGAAGAGAAGGCAAGTCCAAAATAACACAGGAACCTGTGAACACCAGGGCAGGTGGGCCAGCTGTTAGAAAATCTGCTTTTCTGAAGCTTTAGAAGAGTCTAACAACGTTAGGCAGGAAGTCCAGACAACAAAAGAACAACCACACAGGACGAGGAAACCCCACAGCGATCTGGGACGCACCAAAACCACCACCACAAACTGCAAAGGAAACCTCAGAGGTCAAAGGTTATTCATTCCTTCCATTTGCCTAAGCCACTTTAATGATCTTCACTCGTTTCAAAGAAAGAGAGTCACGCTAACATAGAGCTTTTAAATTTAAATAATGTTTGGGTAAACATAAGGCATGAATCCCGTGTTAGAGGCAGATGGAAATGCTCTGCAGCATCAGTGGGAGTCAGCTGAGGAATGAGGTCTCCTGAGTGCAGACCGCCTGTTCTGGTTGAAGGACAGTTTGATGCAAAAAAGTTTCTTCATCAGAGAATCAGGTCAGCAGTCGAGTCTTTGATATGCAGATGTTTTTATTTTTGTTCTGATGAAAACAGCATTAAAAGCCAACTGCAGGGAATTAAATTACCTTCGACTCACAGATCTGAAGCTCAACACAAATTAACGCCCATAAGATCATTTAAATGCAATCACAAACTTTACCTTCTTTCATTCTGCCGTTAGGTTTGATCTGAAAACACGTTTGTGAGCATGAGTGACTATGGAAGGAACAAAAAACAACCACTTTGATGCTACAGAGAACAACAGAGGCAGAGATATGTAAATGTAAAACAGAAAACACACACCAGTCATCATCCATAGCACCTCCAGCATCCATAAAAGCCGAGGTCAAGACGGCCTCTGAAGGCAGCGCAGGACTCGGATTGTTTGTTTGCCAAAAGGACATATGTGAGAAAAGAGCGTTTCAGCGCTGAGGGCTGAATCCAAAAGAGGCAGAGAAACACAGAAATTTAAAGAGCACATTATCATTGAGAAGACTGCGCTTTATTCACAAACAGGTATCTGTACCGCGATCAATCAGACACAAACAGACGAGGGGCCGATGGCGCGATATGGCAGCCTGGCTTCTGTCAGTCTGCCCCAGGCCAGCTGTGGCTACAACCGTAGCTGCCTCCACCAGTGTGTGAATGTGAGAGTGAATAGTGGCATTGAAAAGCGCTATATAAATCCAATCCATTATAAACCACGATCAATCAGACACAATCACGATCAATCAGACTTAATCACAATCAAGATGACCACGACATGACAGATGTTTGTTTGACAGATGTTTGTTTGACAGATGTTTGTTTGTAAGTTGGTAAGTTGAACAGGAGCTACATACAAAACAGGTAAATAAAAGCAATCACGGGAAAAACACCTGATTTGTAATGCGTCAGAATCATGTTTATGAGGTAGGCTGTCTTAAAACACGATGCGAGTGACCTGTCAATCAGCAGATGGCTCCGCCCTAAACGCCTCTGTTTTATCGTCTGTTTGATCTGAACACCTTTTTGCAATGTGCTATCCATTAATACCATAAACGCGCCTGGTAGGAGTTTACTGAGCCGAGCAGGCTGCTTGTTTTATCACAATCAAGAATAGAATAGAACAGCATAGAATAGAATGGCCCTTTATCGTCACTGTAGATGTAAAACATACGCCTGTACGCGCCGCCATCCTGGAAGTACAAACTAGCAGAGTTGCCCGATGCTGGACAGCAGAGAGAATGCTGCTTTAAGACGATTCTGGATCAGATTAAAAAAGGGTTTTAGTAAATATTTTTAAATCTGAGCTGATGCCTGATTCCTGCAGCGTTCATCATCTACTTGTTTAGTGATTGTGTCTTTTTTCACCCCGTGACCTTTAACCCCAACACAGCTGCTGGAAGTGTTTATATTTGCGGTTCTCAGGGAAGTCGATGTGAGTGTTGGCAGCCAGCCCTGACCTCTCTTCTCTTCGAGTTTGTTTGTTTGCTCTCTGAGGAGGAATTTTATCTGTTGGTAAGTCTGAAAGTTAAAAATCTGACGGTTCTGGACGAATGTGTTTCATCAGACAACAAAAGGACAACAAAAGGACAACAGGCGGTCATTCTGTGGTTTGAGACACGAGTGAGTCAGTAAAACTCACTAATGCCTCTATTTGTCTCACAGTCCAACTTTTTAAAGACAGACTCTGTTTTCCACAGTTTTTTCACAGCATCCATAGTTTCACCTCAGCCCAGCATGTCCTCCATATGCAGAGATGGGCAGTAACGCGTAATCCGATTACTTTTTTCAAGTAATGAGTAAAGTAAGGGATTACTATTGCAAAAACGGTAATTAGATTACTGTTACTTTCCCGTAGGAACGCTGCGTTACTAAAACCGTGATTTTTTACGAGAATGTCTCATGACAGTGACGTAAGCGAGTGCGACGTTCGTGACAACAGCTGTGTGCAGATCAACAGTGGATCATATATCGAGTGCAGGAGAGAGTATGAGCGTGCAGCGTTTAAAGCGTGGAAGTACTGACCTTACTTTGAGTTTGATTCCATAAAAAGTGACAAAAACATTAGTGTCCGCTGTGCGTGGGAAGAAAACTTCTTTTTACAGCAAAAAAACCCCCTAAACTTCCAAACAAGCACCGAGTAGCTACGACGTAATGGGAAACTCACAGAGAAACTCACGGATTCTTCCACTGACCACGGCACACCTGCACCAGGGTAACCCTCCGCCTACCCCACTCCTGCTTTACAGATGAAAATAGAGCAACAGGACCGCTGAGTCTTTGACTTTATTTATTTTCTGCTGTGTTTTACTTGCATCTATTTGAAAGACTGAGTGTAAACACAACAAATATTTTATTTTATGTGCTGGAATGTGCAGAAAATAGGTTTAAATGTTAAACTAATTTCTTCCAGTCAGAGAATGTTGCAGATAATTAAATTTTTGCTTGATGCATAAAGTTAAAAGATTAAAACTAATAAAACAAGTTTTAAAAAGAGACTTTTCCATTTGATCACATTTTGTATGATGGATTATGCAGAAAAAGTAGAATTGGGCTGAAAGATCTATCGCTTTATCACCTATTCAGGTTGTAAATCGTGTTTTTAAAAAGTAACTAAGTAACTAATTACTTTTGAAAATAAGTAATCAGTAAAGTAACGGGATTACTTTTTTGGGGAAGTAATCAGTAATTCGTTACTGATTACTTTTTTCAAGTAACTTGACCAACACTGTCCACGTGTGTGCATGCCATCACTCCAGGAATAGCGTCAGCTTTAAAAATACGTGATTGGCTTTGCCAACCAATCAAGTGTGAGTTTGGATCCACATTCACAAGAGACAGCTGCTGTCCTTGTTTTCTCTGCAGGTCCTGGGAACCAGCCGATCTGAAGCACCAGGGTCAGGAGGCGCAGTCTGCTGAGCTCTGCCCTGAGAGAGAGGAGCTCTGTGGGCTCAGAGAACAGTGAGACCTCCCGACCTCCTCTGGAGCTGCAGAGTCTTTCTTTCTCTTTGTTAGACAAAACCAAAAGGTTCAGCCCTTAAAATAAATTCACTGCTTCATCACACAGCCTCAAAGGAAGCTTCCTGACCTTCACTGCTCTGCTGCTACATGACCTCTGACCTCCTCACAGGAAAGCAGAGCGTGTCTCCTGAAAGCGCTGTTAAAGCTGCTTTAGACACCGCCCTCGTGCAGCTCGAGTTTCTCTGAATTTGTTCTTTTCCTGCAGACGAGCTCGTGGCGTCCTCTGCGGGGAAACGCTGCTCTGAAAAGAAAATTAAACACCCTGCAGGGATCAGCAGAGGTACACATCGCATTAATGGGATTTATTCAGCACAATAACTGAATTCACACACACACACACGCTTCAGGCAGCGAGAAGAAAGGCCCGGAGAGACGGCTCCGAGCTAACAAACATCCATCCAGGAAGTGTGCGCTCCGAGTTTGTCCCAGAAAAGAAGGCCTTTGAGTTAACCCTTTGTCTCTGCTGCTACGTCTGAAACGCCTCAGGCTCCAATCACTGATGCAGGATACAGACATTAATTAGGTGGTAATACTGCAGTAATACTGCAGTAATCTGAGCCTGAAAAGTAAAAGCCTCCTTCTGAGTTACGGTCATTTGGACCAATCATGCTTCACTGCTATGATGTGATTATTAAGACAGATGAAAACTTGTGTTTTTATAGCACGTCTGTTTTGTATTGTGCAGATTTTTATCTGACATTTATTTAAATGTCGGCACACGAGGACCAGATAGGAAGGCGGGAGGATGCACAGTCTGTTGGAGCACCAAAGCGTCTTTACAGTAACTTTGCTCCATGCTTGAGTAAACTGGCTCAACCCAAAGCACTGAAAATCTGACTCCGCCCACTCTGACCTCACGTTTACCTGAAGTAACGGGACCAAAGTTTTGGCCTCCGGACACAAGCAATGAAAGTGGTGACGATGTGGAATCATGTAAGTGGGTCACTGACACCTCTGTTTAAATAACCTGTGACCTGCAGTTCAAACATCCTTTAAATGAAGCTAACAGGTAATCTTTGATTTTTTTATCAAAACCTGTTTTACTTTCATATCATTTTAAATAAAGAACACAGTTCCATCGCTGCGCTTACATATACTTATGTATACATGTAAAGAAAGCCATGAAGACCCCGGGGTCCTCTGAAGTATCCGTTACAGCAGACTTCCCAAAGTGTGGGGCCCGCCCCCTAGGGGGGGTGCAGAGCCATCGCGGGGGTCCAAAACGCTTGGACACTGCTAGCACAGCGCCCACACAAACACAAAGCAGGAGATGAAGCATCGCTGAATATGTTTCCAAACCAACTTCATTCTAAGCCAAAGACTAGAAACTCTGGTGAAGCAAATCTTCCCTTTGGCTTCACCTGCACAGGTGCTGAGGTAGGTCTCCCTGCAGGGTTGGTTTCCCTGCGTCAGGAGCAGCGCTGGGCTGTTTAAATCACAGATAAACAGGATCCCACAGCTGTTTATGTTTTTAAACCCATTTTGCACAGAGAGGCATTTTTTGAAAAAGGTATTGATGCAATGTTGAACATTATTACACAGGAAAAAACAACTACATGTAAAATAATGACACCGTGACGCCTCTGCCTTTGTAATGGAGGGACAGTAACTGTGTGTAAAACCTGCAGACAGTCAGATTAACAGTATTTTGTCTCTATCATTCTGCAGTTCATCTCATGTAAACAATAACATGGCCACAGCGTGACGTGAATAAAGGCACATACCTTTGACGCTGCGTGACCAACTCTGTATTCCTCGTGATGCTGCAGGATTATAGACTGGAATGACCTGCTCTCTATGTTAGTGGATTTATATAAGAAGTGAAGAAAATAAGAATAGCACCATGTGTTGCAAATACTGTAAATGGTGCTTCTAAAGTAGACACAGAAATGAAAAATACCTAAATACAGTACAAGTATATTCAGGAAAGAGTAAATGTACTGAGATTAGCAGTACGTCTGTCCAGTGGCATCGGGGGTGTCTTTTCACGCGCCGTTATTATCCAATAGTTAGTTTGGCCACTAGTGTGTGCTCTCACTTCTAATGTTGCTTTCTGGGACGATGAGTTGCCGTAAGTTAATATAATAGGTTTCCTGGTTCTGTGGTTTAAAACAAGTCTCGTGTTGGAGGTCCTGGGAATGAGCGCCAGCGAGGGTCCTCACAAAGGCAGAAAAACAAACGTGTGTGTGTCAGCTTGTCAGAATATCGGGCGATGGCGGCCGTGTTTCTGTGAATTTTTGCGTCTGTTATTGAAAATCAGCTGCTTCAGTGAGATCTGTTAAATGTTCAGAACAGCTTCAACACTGTTTATTCCTTTCACAGGATGTTTGATCCTCACCTGTATCTCCTGTCATCTCGACCTGCCTCAGTCTGCTCCGGCCTCCTCACATCAGCTGCAGATGTGTTTCACACCTGACTTTAAGTCTTACTTTAAGTAGTTCCTGTTCTTATTACACACCTGAGCGTTAGGATCACCAGTGTTACCTGTGTTTTTCTCAAACGTGACATTATTGATGGATATTATTTTATATTTACGTCACCGTCTGTTGATGTCTTCTGTGGACAGGTTTGACTTTGATCTTTCTAAGAATCAAGTCCAAACATTTATCCTCATCCATGACTCAGGAGGCGATGGAAGAATGGCGTGGAAAAACCTTTTATGTTGCATCTGATTGGTGAAATATGGCAGACGTGACCACAGATGACCTCGTCCTGACTGATCCTCGCGTAGTTCTAGTCTGAGAGTCCTGTTAAGGAGCAGTGGACTCTGTGGACTTTAGGAAGCAGGCCCAGGGATGCAGACTGCCATCATCTCTGATGGTTGAGAAAAGGTAAAGTTGTTTTAAGCTGTTACTGTTGGACACAGCAGGTCACTTTGACACATTTAGAGTTTCTCTGAAATTCTGGTTATTTTCACTTCCTCCCAAACACGTCTGATGTGAGCAGGTCAGTCTGACCTCAATGCTTTCATGTACAAAAACAGCTGTTGTTGTTCTCTCTTCTGCCGGCTGCACTTCTCAGTCTGCATTTCACGAAACAAAAAGGAACCAGTTTCATTTTAGTGCCTGTAAGAAACAACACCGGTGGATTCATACTGTGCTTATCATCATCATCATTATCCTCATCATTATGGAGAAGGTTCTGGGGTCAAACAGCCTTCATGTGACAGTTTCCATGGGTTTGGTCTGTTGGGATACGCTCCAGCCTCGGTCTATCTCATATCCCTGTGTGGGATTATAGACTATGTGCACGTTAGCATGTGCTACTTCCGGTGCAGAAACTCCTGTGGGGAGCTGTGTTTCCGGTGTCCTATTCGCGCCTGGTTTATTGTCCAAAACAAGTTAAGCAAATGAATGAATCAAGCGGCGATTTACATTTCTATAGATGTCTCGGGCATTTACCCAATATATCTGTAAATGATGTTCATCGACTTGTTGATATTTTTCCCCGCGCCTCAGAGCAAAAGAGAAAAGGGATTCAAATGTTATATTTCTCAGCTGTCCCTCGTTTATCGCGGGTGTTATGTTCTAAAAATAACCAGCGAGAGGTGAACTCAAGTAGCCAATTTTATTTTTTGACGGTGCAAAACGTTTCGTGGACATCGTGGACATACAGCACTGCACTTCAGAGTCACACTGCCAGCGATCGTGGTGAGTGTTCCCACCTTCTGCTCTTTGTAACTTAACGCCATCTTTCCGTTTTCGAGTTTTGGACATGATTTTGGAGGATATCTTCGCAGTAGCGATTGACCGCAAAGTAAAGCTACCGGAAAGGTACAACCCCACATCCGGTCTCAAACCAGGAAGTTAGCATTTTCTCGTGCACAGGGTCAATTGGTTCCAGTGCCCGAGCACACAGGAAGAAACACGTCAAAGGGCGTGGTTACAGAGCTCCTTGTTTTGATCTGTATTATTATCCTGCATCCATCCATCTTCTTGCTTTATGGTGACGGAGGTTGTGTGGTCGGCAGTGTTTTCCAGTGATTGGAAAAGCGACCCTGATCTTATGAGCACAGGTGATGATCGGAGGTCGAGTGGCAGACTGAAAGCTCAGTCTGTCATGTGAACCCTGATGTTAAGTCAGTCCAACGGTCCATCTCACGCTTTGTTTTCATTATTTGTAACCAAGGTAACAAATGAACTCGATAAGTGTAGCAGCACCTTCGACGGAAACCAACGGCGCCTCCTGGAGCCAGACTCTGGAGACAAATATCTGTTGGTAACGCCTGGAGCGTCCGGGATCAACCAGGCGCACCGGGACCGCCACCTGCAGGGACTGTGGTCGAGCGCTGTGTCGGCACTGTGACCCCGGCATTGCTGACTGATCGCTGTCAAATATCAAAGCTTTACCTGACAGGGACGGTGACTGTGGGGCGATCGTGGCTCAAGAGTTGGGAGTTCGTCTTGTAATCAGAAGGTTGCCGGTTCGAGCCCCGGCTACAACAGTCTCAGTCGTTGTGTCCTTGGGCAAGACACTTCACCCGTTGCCTACTGGTGGTGGTCAGAGGGCCCGGTGGCGCCAGTGTCCGGCAGCCTCGCCTCTGTCAGTGCGCCCCAGGGTGGCTGTGGCTACAATGTAGCTGCCATCACCAGTGTGTGTATGGGTGGATGACTGGATGGATGACAGGTTGTGTAAAGTGCTTTGGGGTCCATAGGGACTAGCAAAGCGCTATAGAAATACAGGCCATTTACTGCATGTAATGTTGCAGATGTATGACACGTACACTGTGCTGCTTCAGCGAGCCTGACAGGCTGCTCGCAGACTCTCCAAACACAGACTCCTCACTGAAAGAAAACCTTTAGCCCACGGTGACTCCGAGTCTGCCTCCAGCCTTATGTTGGTCTACAGTCGTCATAATAATAATGATATATCTCCGGCTGTCCTGAAACTGCCCCCAGTCAGGAGCCAGTAAAACACAACAGTGTTATTTCAGGATTCTTTTCCACTAAATGGGATTATTTATTATCCTGATAAGATTTCCTCAAACATAACACCCGCCTGGATGAGAGATGAAGCCTGCCTTTTTCTTTTTGCTCCAGCTGTATTCCCACATCCACTGGATGTGACCTCAGGGATATTTGGGATGTTTCCATGGTGACCCCATCAACCCAATGGAGAGAGGCAGATCATGGAGTAACGAGTATGAAAGTAAACATCCGGAGTTCAACAAACATTCACAGGATTTCATCGGCAGATAAACTGGAACGAGTGAGGACACTGACGTCAGACAAACACACGCACTTATCTGTCACAGTCCCCAGTGTTACTGTAAATCTGTGACTTCATGGTGTTTATGACTGATAGTGTTTTGGGTTCTGTGTCGTATCCTGGCGTTCTTCTATGCTCTCTAAATTCTAGTTTCTTCCTGTGTTCAGTCTTCATGTTCATCATGTTGTTCCCAGGTCAGTCATCTCTGGGCTCCATGTTCCCTGTGTTCAGTGTCAAGTCCGTGCCTCTGTCTCGTGTTTCCTGTTTTACTTTGACGGTCCGTGTCTCATGTCAGTGTTTCTAGTTTAGCTTCCCCCGGTCTCGTCAGCTTTGATTGCTCCCCGCTGTGTTTAACCCTGTCAGTGTCGCGTCGTACTCTCATACCCGGCTGTGTTCTGTGTTATGCCCGGTTATGATTCCCAGTCTAGTTAGTTTCTGTTCCTTTTGCCATCCAGCAAATGAAGCTGAGTTTAGTTTTGTCGTCTCGAGTCCTGCATTCCTGCTGCACACCATGACAGTATCGACAGATAGATACAGAAACTCATACTATGTGCAGAGCTGCATCGTCATATTAAACATGTCCAGAGTTTCTAATGAGCAGCTGGCGTGTGGGCCCAGCATCAGATAAATGAGGGTTCATCATTTTCTGATTGGATGAGATTCACTGGCTGGACTCGTTGTTTTGGTTCATACTCTGACAGAAGAGCTTAAATAAATCTTTCTGTCCACTTAAAGGTCAAAACAAATTTGCAATTCAAAGTTCAGCAGCGCCATGGTGCTAGAGCTGCTCCGAAACAGGAACCCGAACAAGCCTGGAAGGCTTTCTGGTAATTAGGCTTTGGGAATATTCAGCCGAAGAAACAAGATTCAAGTCGTAAAAATGAAAAGTTGTATTTTTCTCAGTAAACGGTTTTCTTTTTTCCTTGATCCTGTTTTAGCCTCTAAGACGCCGTCACAACGTCGAGCTGAAAACACTGATGCAGACTCTTTTGTGCCTGCAGCGATTCACTGACATGATTTCTGAGCACATTTCTTCTCCTGGTCCACGCCGAGGTTTCATTGCCTGCTTGGCAACGGCCTCGTCGCTGGGGCCGGAGGAAGGAGCTCAGAGCGCGCCCCCAATAATGAGTCAGTACATTTCTTTCCACAGGTCATTATAATCTCGTTAGCTAAGTCCCCTCCCAGCGACCGGAGCGCCGGAGGTCATTTTAGAAGTAATTCCATCACTGAGTAAATATTAGACTTCATGCAGAGAGATGTGTGAGGGCGGGGCTCACCTGACATTCACAGGTGAAGAGGAGCCGAGAGAAGAAAGAAGGGAGGATGCTGAGGATGAAGGTTGCTAATTAGAGCAGAAAGGCTGTAATTGCAGCTGCTCATTATGGTTTAGGAGAACATGGACACACACACACACACACACACACACACACCGTCAGTACTAATTACCGTGCTGCAGAGAAACATCAGTGTGTGCGTGTGTGTGGTGGTTCACACTGGGCTGACTGGGCCAGTTTGTGGGGCTCGGTGCTGCTGAGAGGCTCTCTTCATCCTGCTCCTCAGCATCACACACACTCACAGGTATCAGGTTCCCTGAGTGTGTGATGCTGAGGAGCAGGTGGCCGTATCACGCTGATCATAAACATCTGTGGCTGCGCTAACCCCGACACACAGCAGGGGGCCGCCTGAGCAGCCTCATTCTTGACTATGACTGTTGTTGTTGTTGTTGTTGTCATAATTAGCACATTGTTTGCTTGGCTAACACAACCACCGTGTGTTTGGACAGGAGGAGACCCTGAAGCCTGCAACGCCACCCTTCATGATCTGATTGGTTTAAATGATGAGTCTAAAGGGGTTAAAGGTCAACAGGAAGTTAGCTGTTTAGTGTCATTGTTACTGTGCTCACTGAAGGGCAGCAGAGCAGCTCCCAGTCTGAGGACCAGAATGGAAGGCCTGCTGTCTGAGCTTCTGCAGGTGGAGTTCAGGTACGTCAGAGGTGATGCTGACGGTTCACCATCGAGCTGAGCTGTGACCGAGCTGAACTGCAGGAGGCTAGCCCCTCGGAGTCCTCCTCCTGCTCCTTCACTGAGACGAAGTAGAAGGAGCAGCACTAACCGAAGCTGGAAGAATGATGCAGACATGCAGATGTTTCTTCTTCATGTCATCGTTGTTTTCACCTGCGTGTTGCACACCTGAGCTGCAGACCACAACACGGTGCTGCCTTTAATAAGCACAGCAGCTCCTGCCAGCAACAACAGCTGGTGAAATTCAAGGATCAGACTCCGGCTGGGATTTAAGTTAGGATCAGCTGGTTGACTGGAAAGCAGGAGCAGTAATTATACTCGGACACGTGGTGGAATATTCCTGCACTCACCAACCAAGACAGGTAATATTAACACACACACCTGAGGTCCTTTCTAAAGGAGCTGACATAAATCACACTCAGACTCTGTATCACCTGTAGCTCCTGCTTCCATGTGTATTAATCACAGCATTGATGAGCAGGTGACGTAGAAATCTCCACAGAGGTGGTGCTGTTTGCTCCAGCTTTGCTTCGCCCTCGGTTCATCAGAGAGACGGCGCCGTCGTCCCGGGACTCGAGCCGGGGTCCTGTGGGTCACTGTTGTTTGTGAGGACTTTGTAGTGTTTTTGAATAAAGCTGTAACGTGTTTTGATGTTGTCTGTTCCAGATGTGGGCAGGTGTGGCACCACACAGCAGCCACATCTGGACGGTGTAACGTGGACGTGCAGCTGCAGATGTGGTCATCACTTCCTGCCATCTGAGGATCTGTGTTTTCGTACCTGAACCTCACACTTTCTGCTTGGCGTCGCTGTGCTTACCTGGCCAGTGTTACCTGTGCCTGCTGTGTGTTTGACCGTCTGTGAGGTGATCTTTATGGTTTCAATTAAATCTGAAAACTTTTTGGTCCTCGTTTGCCTTCAGCACCACGGACAGCGCTGTCACGCCTCGGTGCAGCCTCCCGCTGTGCGTGGACGCCCTCAGCAGTGAGCTGCTCGCTAGCCCAAACTTAGATACGAGTCACATGACTGATCAGATGTGATGCTAATTATCAAAAGCATGCCTAACCTGCGACTTCATTTTATTCTGTTTATTTATTTTGTTGTCTTCTGTTTATATTTGGATTCATGTTCTGTTTTCATTTTGTATTTGTTAATGTTTTTTTAATTAATTTAATTGATGCCAGACGGACGTCTGTGCAGCTTCAGCTTGGGAACAGGAAGTTGTTTGTTCCACGCTTCTTCTGTTGCTCGTTGGTGATTATTACTTCAGAGAGAGGCTCACGCTTCCTCTCCTTGTTGCTGCAGAGGATAAGGTCGTGCTGGCTCTCTCTGGTGCATAATTTTCAGCAGCAGCATCAGTAAAACCTTTCACTCAGCAGAAAAAGATCTGAGGACCAGAAAGCCTTCAGGAGTGACGCCTCAGTGTGCCGTGGAGGAAGCACGAGATGAGCTGCAAGGACGTGCTGCTCAGGGCTTTGTGGATGACATCATCATCATCATCATCATCATGAGATGTGGGAAGAATCTGGATCAGAATATCCAACAGAAATATCCTGTCTCAGAGTGACGCTGAAAAACTAGTTCATGCATTTATTACTTCCAGGCTGGACGACTGTAATTCATTATTATCAGGAAGTCCAAAAAACTCACTGAAAAGCCTTCAGCTAATCCAAAATGCTGCAGCAAGAGTCCTGACAGGGACTAGAAAGAGAGAGCAGATTTCTCCTGTTTCAAAATCAAATTCAAAATCCTGCTCCTCACATGCAAGGTCTTAAATAATCAGGCCCATCTTATCTTAATGACCTTGTAGTACCATATCACCCTATTAGAGCACTTGGCTCTCGCTCTGCAGGCCTACTTGTTGTTCCTAGAGTATTTAAAAGTAGAATGGGAGGCAGAGCCTTCAGTTTTCAGGCCCCTCTTCTGTGGAACCAGCTTCCAGTTTGGATTCAGGAGACAGACACTATCTCTACTTTCAAGATTAGGCTTCAAACTTTCCTTTTTGCTAAAGCATATAGTTAGGGCTGGACCAGGTGACCCTGAATCCTCCCTTAGTTATGCTGCAATAGACTACTTGCACTAGGGCATGTGACGTATTTCCGTTTCCAAATAGTACCGCTTGTGCGTTTCCGGTACGTTTGCTTATCTATCGGTAGCTATGCTAATGTCGCTTCAGAATGAGTATAAAAAGGAAAGTATTTAAAACAGAACATTTTCAAAAACAGGAGAAGAAATACTCCGAGCATTGCTGTGTCCCACTTTGTTCAGCTTCAGCCAAATTTAACGGCATACTAAGTTTTCATGCCTTTCCGACCCATTCCGACTTGAGAAGACAATGGCTGGTAAATATACGCCGGGATCATTTCACGATTACCTCTCACACCAGGGTCTGCTGCAGACACTTTGCCAGTGATCAACTCATAGAGCCAACAACCCTCGATGGTCGAAGGCGGCTTATTAAAGGTGCTGTACCAACACTTTTTGAGTGGAATGGCTATAAAGTTGAACCACCGCGGCGTAGTGTTTGGGAGAGAACGGAGCGACGCCCTGAACTAGTTCCTCCTGACGATCAAGAAGAGCACAGTCTTACAAGAGATCATGACTACTGCTCAGTCCCTGAGCCATCTGCATCAGCTGCAGAAGACCTGTCCAAAGACGTGGAGACTCTGAGGAAGGAAATACAGGAGTTACGTGTCCAGCGAGAATTTGGGTTACAGCGTTTTGCTGGCTCCGACACTGACATCCGATTCTATACCAGGTACATCTAAGTTCTATTCAAGCTAACTGTTTAAAATATACCAAGGTCACCATCAGTTAAATTTCAAGTGTTTCCAGTCTTAATGAAAACAAAATAGATATTTACTTTTTCTCTGCTGATTGTATGTTTTATGTAGATGCTTTAGTATTTAAACAATATCCTAATGCTACAGGTAAAATACAACACCAAATACTCTTAATCAGACTATTTTATACAGCAATGCCATTAGCATATTTGTCACAGTTCACATTATTTTTATGTCAGTGTGTAATGTTAATTAATGATTGACACGATGTATGTCTCTCTCGTGAATAGATTTCCAAGCTATGATCATTTGATGGCATTCTGGGTTTTGATTGAGCCTTGCATCTATAAAATGATCCGGGTTTCAAGAGCCAAGTCAGCTGCCAATCGGAACGAAGAAGTGTTGACACCTGCACGCACATCAACAGTAGGTTATGGGTTTGTTGGTAGTTAGAACTAGAGGTGTAATGTTATTGTATTTATGTACAATAACATTACATTATGTACAGTAGCATACATACACAGGTGTATGTATGCTAGACTCAGTATCCTTTACATACATACACCTGTGCACTACAGCACCTCATTGTTTACCCCATGGTACAGTATGGTATGCCTAACCATTACAAAACATTTAGCCAAGAAAAGAATAATTTTACTAGTTCATAGCTTAAGGAGTAACATTTTCCCTTTTGTTTTCACCTTCCAGAGGCAGCTGCTACAGCCAATTGATGAGTTTTTTCTTTTCCTGGTTTTCCTGTCAGTTGGTTTGAAGGAGAGGGACCTGGCACACCGCTTTAACATACACCAGTCCACAGTGAGCCGCATTATTGCAACATGGACAAATTTTCTTGTCCATGTTAAGGAGACGCAGGCCATAGCCAGACTCAGGGTACATGTGGAGCGAGTCATTAGGAGGATCAAACAGAACAAACTTTTTGATAGCATCATTACCATGTCACATGTTTATAATATCAACCAACTGTTTGCAGTGGCATGTATGCTGTCAAATTACCAGAACACAGCATTAGTTAAAAAATGGGTTAAGTGAGACAAGATGGATTTTTCCCAAGACACCAGTGCCAGTGCCAGTAACTTATGGAAAATGACCTGCAGCTGAGGCCACTACAGTTGCATTTCTTCCTTCTCAGCTGACAATACTTGATTACAGAACTGGTACTTGAGTGCTGATAGTTGAGTTTCAGTTATTGATAATTCAAATTCATTGCAAATGTTTAATGTTAATAATACTGTTTAATTATATTACTATATTACTATTCAGATTCAACAAAACTATTTATCAAAATTATAAAGTAAATCACTAAATCGTTTTAAAATCATAAGTGACATTGAACTTTTGTAACATCAGAAATACCATTTGTCATTTTCTACAGTTCAGTTGTGTTATTGTCTAAATGTATATCAGTATGCTAGGCATGGAGTTTTAAATACTTACCATGTAAATAAGTTCTGCACAAATTCAACGTTTTAATGTGTTTTTAAAAATTAAATTGATGCCATTGCTTAAATAACAGTTTATTGATGTCACATAAAGGTAACATGTAACAACAAAAGAATTCATGAAATATATTGAAAATAAAACATCAGTTATTTTGTTCCAGCCAGCCTGAAGGATCTGTTTTTCTTTTTGCTGTTTTCACTGTTCATTTTTTCAAACACAGGTATCTTGGCATATATATGTAAAAAAAGAAATAGTCTGCCTTTTCTCTGATTGCATTGTGCACATCTATATCCATGTATATTCTTTGCACTAGGTAGTCCTCTTGTGCCCACACAACAAAGTCACACCACTGCATCCCACTGATGAGCAGTTGTCCTTGCACTTGCCAGTAATATGCGTGGCTCTTTTTTAGTTTAGGGGTACCACGTTCCATCTGCACATATTTGCAGTCAATAAAGTTTTGTACATTGGGACATTTGAATTCGACGAAGCCAAACTGGGGGTATTCATTGGGGTCAAAAACAACACCATCAGGAGATGCAGCAAGCAATGGGGTGAATGACCAGACCACAGGGTGAGTAGTTAACATTCATTAGCCTACTATACTCTGCTGCTATTGCAGGCTCCATCTCAGTTCCTCTCCTCATGTCTGCTGTCTGCCTTGTTCCCTTCAATATACGCTCTGCTAGTGACTCGGCCGAGCTCTGGCCTCTGACGTGACACACCTCCCGAAACCTAGAGGCAGTCACTCTGGGCCTGCGGAGCTGATGCCACTCAGACGAAGAGCTTTGCTCACGTGTAGCTTCCTCTATTTTGTGAGCCATTTCCAGAGTTACAGACAAGCTTTTCAGATGCAGAAGCTCTTCTTCTGAGCACACAAACACACAATCTGATGGCAAGATGTCATACCCCTCCAGAGGCAAGTGCGGTGTTGGTGGTGCATCGCGGTGTAGTGTGATGTACCGGGTTGTCAAAACCGGCTGCTGATATGACAGAACACTGCCCTCCTGCACCAGCCCAAAGGCACTTTCCACAAGGGGCTTGTCAGGTCTCATGTTCATTGTGGTCACAAGTGGCCTGTCCTCAATATTAAATTTTGCATATGCCTCCGTTATTCTGAACAAGCAGGGATCTGGTAACGGACCCACCATGCCTCTGTAGAAGCCACTCCTAAAGAAAACATCAATGACAATAATGTAAGGGAGAAGGTTATTATACTGAACAACAACTAAACTAAAAACTAAAAGGTGTAAAACAGTGGTGCATAAGTTAGAGACTGGGATGTATATGTACATGACTGAGTTAGCCGTCTTCAGAAAGTGTAATGTTGTATGTAAATTAATACCTATTCTGACACATGTATGTATGAAAAAAATAGCAACATACATTTGTAACACGTGAAACCAAATTTTACAAATCTAATTACCGTACTCCAGTCTGGGCCATCCTATTTGGTACCGGCTTAGTGAAGATCATGGAGTTGATGGGTCCTGGCCTCACACCCTAACAGAAGACACATTTACTATGGATGGTGTTGCTGTTCATATGTAAACATGGACTAATTCAAAAACTTTAACCTCATTTAAATTACCACTGTCCGTGGCTTGTGCCATTGCTGTTCAGATTCCGTGCAGCTATGCACAGGGGGGACAACCGGCACTCTGAGTTGTGAGTAGTGTGCTGTTTGGAAGAGCAGTGCCACTCTGTGATTGCACATAACAGCGCCTGCCACACAGGAGCACTGGCTATGTGTCAGTATCACCGGCGATGAATCCAGAAGCTTAATCTAAGAAGAAAGAACGAAAATTAAAAATGTAACATCTTCATGGAAGAGCCGAACAGGAACATAGTTCAGTGTTATGGTTACGCACCCTCCTGAATGCTTAGTGTTTCCTTCTCTCCCTATTAAAACAACTTAACCATGCTTGATAACTGTAATAACTTAGATTGTGTATATTTGCAGTATTAACTTGTTGTCAAATGTTTCTGATCACCCAAACACACGTTGATTTAACTATCTGACTAGTCAAATTAGGAGTGATAAAGCAGGGAGACAAGGAAAACATTCAAGTTGATGGGCCTTTAGGAATGAACTTAACTAATGCTTAAATGAACTGAACCCCACAGAACGGGGATTAACAACTTTACACAGCTTCCTGCCTACACTTAGTCTGTGTGGTGCCTCACTCTTCCTCATCGACCTGTAGCACAGGGCTCTCACACCGACCTCCCCTGACAACCTGTCTTTATTGGACACTGAATAAAGATACAAGTACCATTAGCATTATTTCTGTATTACTCATTTCAGCATGTCTTAAACATATATTTTACACTTAGCAAGAGTAGCATTAGGTAGTTAACTACCTCCATAGTTAGCCAACTACCTAACGCCATTATAACAGTGTCTAACTACAAAAGTGACATTAGTTAAGAAAACCTCAACTATAGTTTAGGACGACATAAAACACCGTTTAAGAAAACATGTAATGTAGAGAACTGACATCAAATGAAGGACATAGCGGAGTAACGTAGTGTTTGCATTTGACGTTAGCTAGCGTTTCTTTGTCGGTTAATTTACGTTTTCTTACCTTCGTAGTTGTGTATATATGATGCAGCATATAACTTAAATCCTTTATCTAATTTGCTGGCGGGGGTAGTCGTCACTCTGCAAATCCGATGAACATCGGTGATGTTCAATTTTGGGAGCTCTTGTAGGCATCGAGTGTAGAACGTCGCCATGGTTTAACCGCACCGGAAGCACTGGAGCAGGACTACATAGAACGCGGAAGTGTTAGTGCAAGTAGTCCATAGACGTAGGCTGCCGGGGATTCCCATGATGCACTGGGGGTTTCTTCTTCACTCACTATGTATTAACAGACCTCTCTGCATTGAATCATACCTGTTATTAACCTCTGTCTCTCTTCCACAGCATATCTTTATCCTGTCTTCCTTCTCTCACCCCAACCAATCACAGCAGATGGCCCCGCCCCTCCCTGAGCCTGGTTCTGCCGGAGGTTTCTTCCTGTCAAAAGGGAGTTTTTCCTTCCCACTGTCGCCAAAGTGCTGCTCATAGGGGGTCATATGATTGTTGGGTTTTTCTCTGTATCTATTATTGTATGAGCTACTGTACAATATAAAGCGCCTTGAGGTGACTGTTGTTGTGATTTGGCGCTGTATAAATAAAGTTCAATTGAATGTTATTTCCTGTTCTTTTCCCCCTCAATAGTGGAATGTCGGAGTATCCTCCCAGCGTTCAGATGGACGTGTGAACTCGTGTTAACATCATGCAGAGAGATTATAAGAATAACCTCTGTCACGATATCCCACGCCGTCTGCTCTCCTGTGTTTTCTTTGAAACTCCAAATAAGAGCGTAGGCTCATACAACGCTCTGTATCCTTTCTGCAGCTCATGTCCTGTGAAGTGTTTGAAGGTGAACACACAGCTCGCTGCTGATTGGTTCATTTTCAGATCGTGCTGTCGGGGTTCATGTGAGGATGAGCAGCGGCTCTTTGTAATCACTCTCTGCAGGAACTCATCAGCACCATTCAGCTGTGTGAGCACACCTCAGCTCTTAAAAGGACGCGTGATTAGCCGCGGCTCTCCAAATCTTCCGGCTCAGGTGTGCAGAGGAACCTGAAGCCGTTAATATGCAGCTGGATTGAGGACGCCGCCGGCTCACGTGAAGAATGCTGCTTCCATTAAGCTGTGTTCAGCTTTTAAACTGAAAGCACGTCTGAATGATGCTGTGGCAGCTTTCTTTCTTTCTGGAGGGTTAAATTCACCGAGCGTCCTGAACACGCCGAGGCGTGGACGTCCAGTCGGACCTGAGAGTGAAAAACATGAAGCTCAGCTTATCTTTCTGCTCTCGTTCAGAACCCTGCCTGCTGGCCAACGTCCCAAAAACGTTGTTTTCCACATAGGTCACCGTGTTTTACAGCAGGCGGTCTCATAAATCTGAGAAACGGCAGATCAGATGACCCTATACATCACACAAAGGTCAGCAGCCTGACGCAGGGAAGTGATCTGTCTTCTTACAGAGGAGCTGAAAACGTGCAGCGGCGGAGCGTGAGCAGTGAAAGAAACTGAAGGAGGCCCATTAGTATGGAGCAGGGAGCTTTAGAGAGGAGGCAGGTGGAGGCAGGAGGACCTCACACGCTGGTGGAGGTGCTGGAGACGCTGAAGGTCACTCAGATGTGCAGGAACCAATAAGGGCTTAAAAGGACGTTATAAAAGCTGTAAACGCTCTGCATCATTCTGAGGATGTCGAGTCGGATCACGCGTCACGTTTCAGTCCAAACGGCTCACAAACATCTGGACTTCTTTAAGAAGTTTCATCCAAGATGCTTCTTCAGTTGGTGAGAGTCCCAGATGTTTAAGCCCTGTGGGAAGTGTCCCTAAGAGGGCCGTGGACCCCATGTTGATCCTCTGCCTGGGTGTGACAACAGGTGTGGGTCACAGTCAGCCAAAGCTTCAGGTGAACCCACTGTGAGGGTGGGGTAGGGTGTCACCCTGCTGTGGTTCTGGTCTGCTGTCTTACTTTTGGATGTTGTGGGTGTGGTCTGACCGTTCCCACGCCGACGCTCTCAGCCTCCCACTTTCTTTCCATAAATGTGGTTTCATTTCTCAGCCGCTGACACTCGGGTGTTGGTCGCTGCTCTTCTACGTACATTTCCCAGCAGCCTCAGCGTGTCCATCGGTTTGGTCGGGGTGAGCGGTGCCGTGCACACCGCCGGCTGGAGGCAGACAGACAGGGATGAACGTCTCCTCCTGTTGGAGTTTTCTTTGGAAAATTGTCCAGACTTGTAGAAATCATGTTTATCAGCTAACCCACCATCCGGAGCGAGAGCAGAGGTGTACTCGGGCAGGTTTCTGTACGTCTCTGAGACAGGAACATCAGCGAGACGTTCCCGTCTCAGCTGAGAAACAAACTCCAGCATCATCAGAGAGCCGGGAGTTCACACATGAATGACACACAGCTGTTAGTGAGCGAGGCCGAGGCAGAGAGTGTGCCAAAAGCTCCAGGTGGGGCGGGGGAGCCTCAGGCGCTGTGGACCCAGCAGGTGATCCTGCGGTTCCCAGAGGCCCCTCTGATGGTGGGAATACCAATCAAAGTTTTCCTGGTTCTCCCAGAGTTTTATTCTTTGTTCACAATGACTCACAGTTTTACCAAAGTCTCTTCAACAGTGTTACAAAATCACTTCATCCATGAAATATTTAAACTTCAAATAAAGTTTAAAAAAATTAAATAATTAAAAAAAAATTTTATAAATAATTTAATTTCAGCCTAAATATCTTCAAAGTGACCTAAAGAGTAAAATGTGCTGTAAATGTTGCTCAGTGTTCACAAACTGCGGTCCTGGGCTTTTTGATGCCAGCACAGCCAGTAATGCCAGTCTCTGGCCAAGCTCCGCCCCCTGAACTTTTTGTTGGACTTTTGCAGGTTGTCGTGTTTTCCCCGGTCTATGTGCACCATTAGAGGCGCCGTCAGCCTCGCCGTGCCGTCCCATGTGTGTTTGTCTCAGCCTCGTCTCAATAAAGTTCCTGCTCTTCTTAAACCTGCTGCCACGAGTCTGAAATCATCCTCGCCGTGACAGGACGCACTTCTGGAGCTTTGCACCGAGCAGCTCGGTAGGGATGTGCGAGTCATGAACGAATCGTTCAATACTCGAGAATAACTTTACTGACTCGTAAATCATGATTCACAAGCCCAACTGACTCACTGACTCATCCCTGTTGCTGTTAGCAAACTAACCATTAGCAGAAATATATCTAGCTTATAATTAAAGTTGTGGAAAAAAACAACAGCCAGTTTCTAAACAAAAACATTTCTGCTCTGAACTGGAAGAAAAAACCCTGAGTAGAAGCTCACATCGAGACAATAGCTCCTCAGTTCACAGTTGCATCGCTCTGCTAACATGCTAACAGCACGTTTGAGTTACTCACCCCCTCCCTCCTGGCTCACAGCTTCTTCTTCTTCTTGGTTGGCGACCAATGTTAAGGTGCATTAGCGCCCCCTGGCACACAGCTCAGTGGATGCTCGAGCTACATGTAAGGGTTGGGTAGTTGTAGCTCAGGTGGCAGAGCAGGTTAGCCGCTAATCAGAAGGTCGGTGGTTCAATCCCGGGCTGCATGCCAAATATTCCTGGGCAAGATACTAACCCCATGTTTGCCTACTGGTGGTGGTCAGAGGGCCCGGTGCCTCCCCTCTGTCAGTGCGCCCCAGGTGCTACAATGTAGCTGCCATCACTAATGTGTGAATAACTGAATGTAGTGTAAAGTGCTTTGGGGTCCTTAGGGACTGAGTAAAGTGCTATACAAATACAGGCCATTTGACTCACTCACCCCTCCCTCCTGGTTCTCCGCTGCTGAAACTCAGAGCGTGTTACCGTGGAAGAGTTGCTCCTTCACCTGAGATGAAGTCTGATAGTCTGACTGACACAATGTAACATTCAGTCTTTGTTTGTTTTGCAAAGATAACAAGCAGACTAAAGGAAAAACTATATGAAATTCACTATTTCACTAAATTTTTTAGATGAGAAAATATATATTTGACACATTTGAGGAAAATACAAATAGAATAAAATAAATGTTCCCTTTAGAAATCTCAAGTTTTTTGCTCTTTTTTGCTCTTTAAGATATTTTTTTCAATCACTCATCTTAGCAGCAGGATTTACATGAAAAGAAAAACAAATTCAGTTTAAGTGAAAATATCCATTTTTTGCACTCTCTGACTCAAAAACCGGATTCATGAGTGACTCAGTCAAACTCAATTCAGTAAAAAGAATCGAGTTTACCATCACTGCAGCTCGGCGTGTTAATGAAGCAGCTGAGGAGGAGCAAAAACTTCTCTATTGTTTATGCACACGCTCAGATCGCTTCATCCATCCTCCCTCACTGATTCTATTTCCTCATCTTCATCCATCTTCCTCCTCCTCCAGAGGCTGCATCACACAGCCAATGAGAAACATTTACCCTGTGTGTGTGTGTGTGTGCAATCGCAAAGTTATTAAGATCACTCAACCAAATGATCTCTGCGGGCAGCAACACACACACACACACACACACACACACACACACACACACACACACACACACACACACACACACACAAACAATGATGAATAGTTTTGTGTGTGTGTGTGTGTGTGTGTGTGTGGTGGGCGTACAGCAATTTCACAATCCTCACAAACAGGAAAGTCTCCACAGTGACGACTACGTTTACACACAAACTGTCTCATCCAATCAGGCTGCACCTGCCCCCTTGCCGGCCTCCCATTGGTTAGCCAGCTCATTAGCGTCAGACTGTCCATGTGACCTCAGCAGTTCCACTTGCTGTGGGACCTGCTGTGACGCCGCTGACGTGGATCACTGTGCTTCTGTCGTGACCTCACGTGAGCCGCGTGATGACAGCCTGTGAGTGTGGGTAAACCCACCCTCACTGACCTTTGCACTGTGGTTGGTTTACATCACATGACGTTCCGTACCGACGGAAGATGGCGCTGTTTTTAAAAGTATAAGCACTTGTTCCTTAAACCCAGAGTCACACCTGTGTGTGAGAGCCTTTACGTCCACATTAATATCACAGCCTGACACACCTGTACAAGACAAGTTGTTATAACTCACCTGGATTAAAGTTTGCATTGTTAGGGGCGTGGCCTTTGAGTGACAGGCGGACGCAGGTTGCTGTAGCGGCTAGCTCAGCTAACATCCTGTCCATGGACGATGATGATGAAAACAGAAGAGCTGAAAAGTGCTGCTGATAATCTCTGTATGTGTGACACAGGACGCAGATCATGTCCTGTCATCATCAGCATCACACAGTTTTGAGTCTTTGTTGGTGGCCCCCCCCCCTCGTTGGGGACATTCATGGACTTGTGATACTGATATGCAGCGCCTCCTGCTGTCTGGACACCAGCAGCAGCAGTTTCCTCCTGACCAGCTGAGCAAATCAAATAAAAGTCGTGGATTTCATCTAATATGTAAAATCTCCTTCAGCCATCCTCGGCGTGAGTCCCTGAGGAACCAAGGTTCCTGTCAGTCCTCTACAACTTTCATGAGCACATTTGTTGATACACGTGTCGTCTTCACTTTAAATCATTAAACACGGTTTCATGTGAGCAGCATTAAATATGAAACACGTACATGCAGTGATATTAAAACATTGTCTCCTTCCTCTGTGTCCTTTAGTCAGTTTTAAGAATTGCTGTGCTGTTTTAGATCTGAGTGCAAACAAAAGCACCAATTAGGAGCTTTTTCCAGCGTGGTGCAGGATCTGGCTTTAACTGAAGAGGCTCCTGTAGTGATGCTGTTGGGCTTTCATCACAGGCTTCTGTGAAAAGTGCTCATTCCGCACTAAAACCGTATAAAACTTTATGCTTCTGTTGGATTTTTGCTTGGCCGGAGAGCTTTGGTGGGAAGATCATCATCTCTCAGACACAGAGCAGTGCAGGAGATGGGAGAAAATAAAACCTCCCAGCTGGGAAATTCATGTTCTGATCAATAATTCAGGATTCCAGAGGAAGAAAGGTTTCTGTTGTTTCCAAAATTCATGACCACAATCTTTTCTTCTTCCTGTGGAAAAGCTTTCAGAGGCTAAATGTCAGCGTGCTGCTGAAAACACTTTGTGCTTCACTTATGTCCTCTTTCCTACAGCTGTGGTTTCAGCGCTCTAACATCCCTGCAGCAGCGCGGCCCAGACACACACACACACACATCACTACTTTTATCTGAACCACATTCAGCTGTTTAAAAAACACACGTCCAGGTATGAGGCGTCACATGACCTGCTGAAGCACCGTCACAAAGCGATGTCCTCGGTTTTCATGGACGTCCTCTCACTGGACGTAAGAACTGCACATCGGACCTCACTATGGCAGAAAAGCATGTTTTTCACACACACAGTGAGAACAGATTAAATTGATCTGCTTCGGGGAGTAAAACATGAGTCACTGTTATTCATGAGCGCCTGTGTGTGTGTGTGTGTGTGTGTGTGTGTGTGTGTGTGTGTGTGCGTGCGTGCGTGTGTGTGTGTGTGTGTGTGTGTACAGCATTAGCTACACAAGCCTGACACACCTGAACTGAACCCAAACTAATATTTGTCATGGCTAAACGATGAAAACGCCCCGAGGCTGCACTCATACTCGCCGTGTTTAAGTTTAGCAGTGCCGCCATGATTTTCCCCTTTCCTCAGACACAGGCTGCGTTTTCTTGTTGCTAGGGAACAAATACAGTACACGCTGGGTATTTACAGTCCATGAATCATGCACCTATAGAAACGAGGACTGCAGTCTCTGTGAGGTCATTCAGTGGTAAGGCCTGCTTAGCCAGACCACGCTCTGTGAAATGATGCTCGTTATTAAAGAGTGTTCGCCTCGCTTCACGGGCGATCGTGGCTCAAGAGTTGGGAGTTCGCTTTGTAATTGGAAGGTTGCCGGTTCGAGCCCCGGCTCCAACAGTCTCGGTCGTTGTGTCCTTGGGCGACTCCACCTGTTGCCTACTGGTGGTGGTCAGAGGGCCCGGTGGCGCCAGTGTCCGGCAGCCTCGCCTCTGTCAGTGCGCCCCAGGGTGGCTGTGGCTACAATGTAGCTGCCATCACCAATGTGTGGATGACTGGATATGTAAAGAGCTTTGGGGTCCTTAGGGACTGAGTAAAGCGCTATATAAATACAGGCCATTTATTTATTTACCATCGCGTTTTATTGATAAGAGACAAATGAGGACGTCATGTGATTACAGAGACACAGACTGGCTCCACGATGGTTGCTTCTTGCTCCTCATATTAAAAGAACAACAACAAACAGTCTGACCCTCCATGGGCCTCAGTGTTGAATTCAGACTATGACTTGTACCTTAACAAAGGTAAGAAGCAGCATCACATCCTGCCTTTGTCTGGAATAAAGCGGCGCTCGCGGACAACCGAGTGACATTTTTGGGAATCTTTTCTTTCCCTCCGCCTGAGTCTAATGATGCAATTAACCTTAAAAATGTGTCAGTTTGATAGCTTCAGAGCATTTCAGTGTTAATTCTGTGTCCATTAGCCCCGGGGCAGAGCGAAGGGCCGCACACAGAGAACAGGTGACATTTAGATACCGACAAATTGGTATGACTCATTTTTGTATCACTGTTCCTGCTGACATAGGTGTCACGTTTAAGGTCAGTTTGCAGCTCCTGCGATCCTCAGGCTGAAGTCCAGGAGGTCAACAACACAAGAAAAGTTTGGTGGCAAACAGAAAACAGCTGTTCATGAAGGGATATGTTCAGAGGTTCAGGGGCATCCTCGTCTGTAAAATAAATGCTGCTTTTAGCTCAGACACACGAAGACTAACAGCAACACTTTAATATGTACGTGCCAACGTCTTTGCCTGGTCATTACACGCTTACTGTCAGGCTAATGTCCATCTCAACATTCCTGAAGTTTGTAATCCCGTAATCTGAGCATCTCTGTGCTACACACACTTCCCAGCCCAAATTAATTTGGAGCTTGCTTTGTTAGTAGAGATCCACCATCTTCATCCTGGAAACCAAAGACAAGAGTACCTTCTCCTCTGTGATCACTGCCAGGTCCCAGTGACCCCATCGTCAGCATCAGTGCACCTGCCACCTTGGACTTCTGTCATTGGTCAGTTTGGTTCCTGTTTCATTCTGCTGGTCTGGGTTGGGAAACCTGCTCGATCCTAAATGATCCATCCTCTCTGCTCGTGTCTGCTGCTGAGTATTTAGTTATTTGTCAGACAAGCATGGACCCAGCAGACTGCACGATGTAAAAAGTCCTTCATAGAAGACTGAATCATGTAAGCGGATTGGAGGGACAAGATCTTCCTGCGTTTGTGGTCAAATTCCCATCTTCACATATTCCAGTCTTCTTTGAATCCCCTGAACTACACCTCGCTTCGATACTGTCGACCATAATATCCCATTAGAGCGATTAGAACATGCTGTAGGTATTACAGGTACTGCACTGCAGTGGTTTGTATCATATCTATCTAATAGACTCCAGTTTGTGCATGTAAATGGAGAGTCCTCTTCACACACTGAGGTTAATTATGGAGTTCCACAGGGTTCAGTGCTAGGACCAATTCTGTTTACATTATACATGCTTCCCTTAGGCAGCATCATTAGAAGACATAGCATACATTTACACTGCTATGCAGATGACACCCAGCTCTATCTGTCCATGACAATCTATTCTTTTTTTCCTTTAATCAAAGAGAATCTGTGAAGAGTTCCTTCAGCTTTTTCTTCCCCTTGCTGTAAAAACGTTGGTTTGTAAAACCAGTGCACATATTTAGCATTACTGTTAACTGTATTTACTGCACCAACTTCTTTTTAGTTGAGTTTTGCCTCTACAGTGACTTGCAAAAGCCCCTTGAACTTTTCCACATTTGTCACATTACAGCCACAAACATGAATCAGTTTTATTGGAATTCCACGTGAAAGACCAACACAAAGTGGTGCACACGTGAGAAGTGGAACGAAAATCATCCATCATTCCAAACATTTTTTACAAATAAATAACTGCAAAGTGGGGTGTGCGTAATTATTCAGCCCCCTTTGGTAGAAGGGGAGGAAGCTGCTCTGGTCAGATGAGACCAAAATGCAAAACGCTTTGTGTGGCGGAAAACTAACACTGCACATCACTCTGAACACACCATCCCCACTGTCAAATATGGTGGTGGCAGCATCATGCTCTGGGGGTGCTTCTCTTCAGCAGGGACAGATGTTTGCCTGATGTGGAGCAACAAAAGTAAATACAGGAGAGTTTATGTACATTTCACAGCTAGTTGCCAGCCCTACAGACCTTTGCACATCAATAGTTATATTTGCCTCATCCCAGGATGCAAAGCAGATGTGGTTACGGGAGTTTGTTCAGCTCAAACGTGGAACAAACACTGGCTAACTGGTCCGTCTCGAAGTCGGATCAGCGTTCACAAGTTCATTAGGAAACACACAGAGCTGGAAACGAACCAGTGTCATGATCCTGGGCCATGTTGACCCAGCATTCTTAGTTTCATGTATTTTTGTATTTTGTTCCTTATTTGACTTCCCCTTGTGACTTTTACCCCTGTGTGCCCCTCTGTGTATCTGTGAGCCCTCGTTTCCCCTCGTGTTTTATTCCATGTTTTCCCCAGCCCGTTATGTCTGCGCTCTCCCCGTGCTCCCTCTCTCCTCCTGTCTGCGCCGCTGTGTACTTCCTGTTTTACTTTGACGGTCTCCCGTCAGTATGCGTCATGTTGTGTTGCTCCTGCCCTGTCTCGTTACGATTATCTGTGTTCCCCGTGTGCTCCCACCTCCCTCGTTAAACCTCTGTGTATTTATGTCCGCGTCTCCCTCTGTTCAGTGTCGCGTTCCCCCTCATTCATGGCCATGTGTTTCTGTGTGCTAGTGTTTTGCTTCCCAGTGTAGTTTCTAATCAGTTTGTTTCGCCGTTTCCCTCCAGCAATGTGCTGTGTTTTGAGTTCATTCCTGCCTCTGTGAGCTTGCGTTTGGGTCCACTTCCTGCCTGCCACACAGCAGAATCATGACAACCAGAGTTCGACTAAACACTGCAAGTCACAGAGTCAGCTAAATTAATTCATTTAAATTTTAGGTGCAGACAGTTATAATGCAGGAAGGTGATGATGATGATGGAAGGGCTTTAATTTTATTTTGTTTCATGAAATGTTCTTAAGAGGAAACTCAGAAAGCCACAGAGGAAACCTGAGAAACAAAGTCAAAGACATGGCGGGCATCACGGGTGCTTTACATCCAAAAACAACTAAATCCAAGAAGCAGAGTGAAGAGTCACCATCAGGGGAACGAGACACAGCTGAAGCTGATAACGACAACGTATTTGTAAAGACCGAGCCCACACACTGCTATGATTATTACAGTGGTTATTATACTTCCACACATGCAGGGTTCGATACTTTCCAACTTCCCAGCTGGTCTCTGGCGTCACTACATAAAGAGGAGAAACCTCATCAGGTTTATCGTGCACACCTGTCCCTCCAGCCTCCTTGGCACCGCCCCATGAGCTCACTGCACCACCCCTGCAGCTGAGCCAGGGACCACGCCACCACCACAGCATTAAACTTCAACAAACACAAAACCCTGAAAACACAACAGGAACAATTATGGAAGGTGTTAAATATTCCAATTCTTTGATCTTTGGGCTGAAGGAAGAACAACACTCGGTGTATAAATGCTCAACAATCTCTTTTTTCCATACAACACTTTGAGCATTAACCATCCGGAGGGGACATGTGGACAGGAGGGTGTCCGCCAGATCTCGAAGTGTCTGAGCGTTCCTCACATTCTTATAGCTTCGGCCCCCCTCCACACTAAGCATTCACATTCTTTCTGAGTGACGGCCTTGGCTTCCTGTTTTGTCTCCTCCTGATGAGATGGTCAGGATGATCTACAGTGTGCTCTGTTCTCTTTGTAATCAGAAGAGAAAGGCCATGACTCTACACAACAGCATTTCTTATAAATCAGCAGTCTAATGTAATACCAATCAGTCTAATAAATGTAATAGCTGTCACCTTCTTCTACATCAGGAGCACAATGCAACCTAAAATGACAATCTTTAATTAGGGGTATAACGTGGCATAAGATAATATAATACTCCTCTCTGGAGGGGAGAGGGAGGGGAAACAGGAGGACAAAGGAGGGGGGAACAACTAAGCTGTAGTGCCTCTTCACCTCACTGTACAATACCTTTTGCAATACTTTTTGTAAATAGTCAACAGTGCAATAGACTCAATACTTGAAATGTGCAATTCACTTGTATTTTTATTTTTTATTCCTATTTATTCTATTTATCCCCTTTGTATATTTTATTTATATTGTCTCTGTATTTATATATGTGTGTGTGTGTGTGTGTGTGTGTGTGTGTGTGTGTGTGTGTGTGTGTGTGTGTGTGTGTGTATATATATATATATAACAGTTCTGTAACTGTAACTTTGGTCGTTGCTGTGCTTTTTTTGGAAGTCGAATTTCCCAGAGGAACCCACCCGAGGGATTAATAAAGTTCTATCTTATCTTATCTTAATAATCTCACAAAGGAAAACAAAACCCTGCACAGGTGCCAACAAAGTCTAAACTGAAACTCAAGAGGCCAAAAAATGTGGAAGGCTGATCTGGATGAACTGACAGAGGAAAGCTCACAGAGACGGCTGATCAGGAAATGAGACACAGGTGGAGGCAGTTAAGGCGGGTTGGACCTTCTGAGAGGAAACACATGCAGAAATAAAAACCTCAAACTGTGATGACGCTAACCTTTAAAAGAGCGACAGTACAGCATGAACCAGAGGAGTACAACAAAACCACCGATGGTGAGGAACGCTGAGGTGACACGGCCGCACAAACAGGACGTTACATGAAAGATTCATTACTTTGTGCTCCACGAGGATGCTCCTCCCAGCAGCCGACGGGGTGACGACTCTGTCGGCTGGCTGAAGTGTTTCCGTGTTTTTAAAACGCACTATTACATTTTTCAGTGTTAGATCTTTCTGCCTAACCTTAACTACACATTCAGATACAGCCTCGTGTTCCTGACTGGATGTTAGTGAGACGTCAGGCTTTTGCTTCCTGCCGGATCGATCTGAGCCTGAAGTGTCTGATCTAGCGTGAGCGCCGGGAACGTCGACTCTGGCAGCAAAGACGTCGTATTCCTCGGGCTACATCACTTTGTCCTTTCTCCAGCTAAATACAGACTGACTGATGTAAAGTTTAAATACATCCACACTACTGAAAAAGTTCCTAAAACATGGATAAAAATGAAAAGTTCCACTGAGCTGCATCATGAACTGATGAGTTCAGATCCTTTATTGTGTTTCTGGCTTCATCAAGCTCCAGATGTGCCTGATGGCTTTCCTCAGTTATGCAGCTGTGCTGCTGGAGCTCATGAGGATGACAGCACATGTTGGTCCCTGCAGAAGCCTCTGCCATGTGCACTATGCCCCATCCCTCTGCTCCTCTCAGACCACGGGACGAAGGGGTGGAGGTGTTTCTACACGTGTGTGGTGGAGACTGAGCTTCCTGTGTGGGTGCAGTAATGAGCTGCGTTCACGCTGATGGTTTCAGACGTGTTTCCACCTCAGTGACCGAGTCTGAACTCCACCAACACCCACCCACATCTGCGGCTCACACACAGCTCTCGGATTCATCGTTGGACTATCGAGGTGTAGCTGACGGAGTCACTGGTTCTTTGTTCTTACAGCTGTTTTGGTTTTGAAGCAGCCCCTCATTGATTTTCAATCTGAAACCTTGAAGTTAATGATTCACAGTGAAGCGCTCTGAGCTTCCCTCTCAGCAGATCTGCAGATACGCCTTCAGTCATCACTCGGGATAATCAGACTGAAGCTTCTTCATCGCCCGCAGCCGAGGAGGGGCCGATCGGCCCCAACGCGCACACACACAAGACGCACGCAGACACACACACACACACAAGATGCGCGCAGACACACACACACACACAAGACGCGCACACACACACACACAAGACGCACGCAGACACACACACACACACAAGACGCGCACACACACACACACAAGATGCGCGCAGACACACACACACACACAAGACGCGCACACAGACACACACACAAGACGCACGCACACACACACACACAAGACGCGCGCACAGACACACACACAAGACGCGCACACACACACACAAGACGCACGCAGACACACACACACACACAAGATGCGCGCAGACACACACACACACACAAGACGCACGCACACACACACACACAAGACGCGCACACAGACACAAACACAAGACGCGCGCACACACACACACACAAGACGCGCGCA
Organism: Diplotaxodon limnothrissa; assembly: GCF_057381915.1. Taxonomy (NCBI): domain Eukaryota; kingdom Metazoa; phylum Chordata; class Actinopteri; order Cichliformes; family Cichlidae; genus Diplotaxodon; species Diplotaxodon limnothrissa. The sequence goes on along the minus strand of NC_140616.1, from coordinate 584,155 downwards.
CAGACACACACACAAGACGCGCGCACACACACGCACAAGACGCGCACACACACACACACAAGACGCGCACACAGACACACACACAAGACGCGCGCACACACACACACAAGACGCGCGCACACACACACACAAGACGCGCACACAGACACACACACAAGACGCGCGCACACACACACACAAGACGCGCACACAGACACAAACACAAGACGCGCGCACACACACACACACAAGACGCGCACACACACACACACACACACAAGACGCGCACACAGACACACACACAAGACGCGCGCACACACACACACAAGACGCGCACACAGACACAAACACAAGACGCGCACACAGACACACACACACACAAGACGCGCACACAGACACACACACAAGACGCGCGCACACACACACACAAGACGCGCACACAGACACAAACACAAGACGCGCGCACACACACACACACAAGACGCGCACACACACACACACAAGACGCGCACACACACACACACAAGACGCGCGCACACACACACACAAGACGCGCACACAGACACAAACACAAGACGCGCGCACACACACACACAAGACGCGCACACACACACACACAAGACGCGCACACACACACACACAAGACGCGCGCACACACACACACAAGACGCGCACACACACACACACAAGACGCGCACACAGACACACACACAAGACGCGCGCACACACACACACAAGACGCGCACACAGACACACACACAAGACGCGCACACAGACACACACACAAGACGCGCGCACACACACACACAAGACGCGCACACAGACACACACACAAGACGCGCGCACACACACACACAAGACGCGCACACAGACACACACACAAGACGCGCACACAGACACAAACACAAGACGCGCACACAGACACACACACACACAAGACGCGCACACAGACACACACACAAGACGCGCACACAGACACACACACACACAAGACGCGCGCACACACACACACAAGACGCGCACACAGACACACACACAAGACGCGCACACACACACACACACAAGACACATGCACACACACACGTACACAAGACGCGCACACACACACGCACACACACACACACAAACACACAAGACGCATGCACGCACACACACACACACACAAGACGCATGCACGCACACACACACACACACACACACACAAGACGCATGCACGCACACACACACACACACACACAAGACGCGCACACAGACACACACACAAGACGCGCGCACACACACGCACACAAGACGCGCACACAGACACACACACAAGACGCGCGCACACACACACACACAAGACGCGCACACAGACACACACACAAGACGCGCGCACACACACGCACAAGACGCGCACACACACACGCACAAGACGCGCACACAGACACACACACAAGACGCGCACACACACACACACAAGACGCGCACACAGACACACACACAAGACGCGCGCACACACACACAAGACGCGCACACAGACACACACACAAGACGCGCGCACACACACACAAGACGCGCGCGCGCACACACACACACACACAAGACGCGCGCGCACACACACAAGACGCGCACACACACACACACACAAGACGCGCGCGCACACACACAAGACGCGCACACACACACACACACAAGACGCGCGCGCGCACACACACACACACACACACACAAGACGCGCGCGCACACACACAAGACGCGCACACACACACACAAGACGCGCGCGCACACACACAAGACGCGCACACACACACACACACAAGACACGCGCGCGCACACACACAAGACGCACGCACACACACACACACACACACACACACACACAAGACGCACACACACACACACACACACACACACACAAGACACATGCACACACACACGTACACAAGACGCGCACACACACACACACACACACACACATACACACAAACACACAAGACGCGCGCGCACACACACACACACACACACAATAATAAGAAAAATATGGACTCACATTTCCACGTTTTACATCTGCAGGAAATTGAAATTGTAAATGACACAAACACACGTTTGCTGGTGAGCTGCACAAAGACACAGTAACCCAACAGGAAGCCACAGTTAAAGTTTCTGATGGAAAGCAGCTCCACCACCCAGGTGCTGCTAAAACCAGAGTTCACCTTTACTCCAGTGTTTTGTATTTCAACCTGTAAATCTGACGGTCATGTGTCCCTGAGTGAGTCCAGTTTGGAGTCCGTGGCTTTCGAGCGTGTTGCTCAGGTGATGACAGAGACAGACAAAGGGCCGTTTGATGGATAAATGTGAGCTTAGGTCCAAACGGCAGGCTGATAAACTCTGAACCTCTGGTTTTCACATTTCTCCCGCCTTCTTCACTTTGGCCTTGCAGCTGTTGATCTTTGGATTCATGATGTTTTTCAGACGGGATCAGGAACAAGATCCCAGCACTGTTTCATCCTGAGCTTGTTTTCTTTCTTCTGCAGCATCTCTGTGATGCTGGATTTGAAGTGCAGCCACAGTAAACTTCTTTACACTCTTTCATTCTCTCCTCCAGCTCGCTCTCTTTTTAAAGCGTACACTGTCAGTGTGATCCTCTCCTCCAGCCTCCTCTGTCCGTCCGGCTGACAGCTGGAGTCAGACAGGACCAGAATCAAAGGCTGAAACAGCATGAATAAGAAATGAAAGGAAAGGCCAGGAGAGGAGGAGGTGATGAAACGACACACGGTCAGTGTGAGAAAACACGGAGGGAGGTGGCAGGAAGTGAGAGGAGAGGATGAGGAGGAAGATCGTGAAGAAGGGTTTTTGAATTTGGCTACAGATGAGAAGCTGAGCCTGAAACAGACTGAGGCTTCATCGCGCTGACGGCTGTAAAATCAAAGATGTTTCATTTAAAAATGAAAGAAAAACAGTTTAAAACATGACAGCGCCCCCTGCAGGTGCATACAGATCGGTGACCCGAGCAGCGGCGTGCACTCGGAGCAGAGCTGGGGGGCACCGACGGGTCGGTTAAAGTGAGACTGAAGGAAGAGTGCAGTGCTGCGCTACTGCTGAAGTACACCGGGTGTGTACATGTACACGTGCATGTGAAGGTTATAATAGTCCTCCTTCCTTTTACTTCCTGTTTTATTTTGAAGGTCGTGTCCTTGTGTTTTCTCCATTCAGTTCAAGTCCGACCTGTCTCTCGTACCTTTCTCCCCATGAATCCCAAATAAACCTCTGGACCGACGCCTGCTTCCTGAACCTGCTTCCTGAAAATCCCAAACCTTCCCGAGGTTTGGGATTTTCACACTTTTAAACTTCCAACGAGCCGTCCTCTATCTATGAAAACACCCCCACCCCTTATTTGTTTGTTTATGTATCTGTGACCTAAAAGTGGACTCACAGAAATCTGAATTGTTGACCTCTCTGCAGGTCTTTGATCTGTCCGATGGGGTGCACTAAAGAACCTCCACACATCCACTGTGAGGTCAAACTGAGACAGTTTCACACTCAGCTCCAGTGTGAGGTACATCCACCCACCTGCAGCAGGCTGTGGTGGCAGCAGAGAAGCTCCCGTTTCCCTCCACCTGTAGACTCCACCTGCACCTCCTCCACTGAGGAGCTTTGAGATGCATTTGCTATGAGTGCAGACTGAGCCTTCAGTCCTGTGTGACTCTCTGACCTCCTCTGACCTCAGAGTCTCTTTGAACTCCAGAGTTCTCCAGGTGAGGGCGAGGATCTGCCGATGGGGCCGTCGTCCCTGTAGTCCTCACTTTTCCTTTACTGGACGAATCTCCCAGATTCCGAGTGCGGCTCGGATTCCTGCAGAAAGCAACAGCTGCACAGTTAAAACAGTGAGATGCCATAAAAAGCCTGGAAGGACTCCACACTGTTCATGAACCGACCGCAGCAATAAAACTTCCTGCTCTGAAGGTCTAGAAGGTCTCCAGCTCCATAGAATAGAATAGAATAGAATAGAATCACTCGGATTGGTGGGTGGGGAGGTGATGTGTTTGTTGACCGAATGGCCAGAGGACGAAGCAAACGTCCTGTTCGCGCTTTCACTCAAAGGTCCTCGCTGCGTTCGTCTGTAAACCATCCAGGTTCGGTCAGAGATCTCAGACTTATGGACACTCCTGATGTTCCTGTAACAGAACAGCACTGGGTTCAGATCTTGATGTTGGCTGTTTGTCTGAATCCCCCCCCCCCCCTCCCTCTGTTACTGCCCATGTGACCTTCGACCCCACATTCACACACTGACGCTCAGCTTGGGGTTCAGTACCTTGCCCCAAGGGTAAGTTGGCCTGAAGATGTGAGCAGTCAGGCATCAAACTACCAACCTCCCAGTCAGTAGGTGACCTGCTCTGCCTGCAGTAACAATAGGTGTTTGCTGTTCCAGAGTCTGTGCAGAGATGTGAGCTGCAGGAGAAACTCCAGCAGCTTAAATCTGTGCATTTCCATTTTGACAGTTTGAGTTAAAACCTGCGCTGGCCTCTGACAGAGGAGCTCTTCATAATCAGACAGTAATCATAATCTGAAAGACAAAGCAGCCGCGTGAAGTTTGAAATGACTTTCACCTGCTGATATCAAAGCCCAGGCTGATTAAATTCAAACGCAGCCTCCTGGACCTCAGACGGCCGTCGTTCGCTCTGTCGGCCGTTCGTCTGTGTGTTCACCGTGCTGCTGCTCAGACAAGTAAATTAGATTCACCTCCTCTTTGTCCTCCTCCTTTATCTCTCGCTCTGTTTGCACTCAGCTGATTGGCTCGGCTGCTCTCTGATGGAAACTTCACTCAAACGAGTGAGACGTTGAGGCAAGCGGGTCAAAGCGCGAGCAGCAAATTCAAACAAATGTTTTACGTCACGTTAAAGTCACGCTGAAGGAGTTCAGGTTTCACCTGCTGGTCAGATCAGGAAAACAGATCCTGGATCAGCAGAGTTCATGAGGATGTCAGTAACCGCTGTGACTCAGGAAACAGATTCTTAATGTTATAATCTTATAATGTCAAAACCAAACTCTGGCTTTACAGCGCCACCTTCAGGCGTCATGGGAGACGTCTGCTCATACACCTGTGACTGTGTTTTATTATCGCCTCACAGTCTCTGGTTCACAGGATCATCCTGCTGGTCCGAGTCAGAGTGACTATGTGAGTAGTATTTATTTAACAAACTGCAGAGGCTGGTGCTGACTGCTGCTACTGCCCCCTCACTGCTGTGAGTCCTGTTTGTGAAGGGCAGCCAATCAGAAGTAAGCTTCTTTCGAGGGGGAGGGGCTAATACAGCCTCTTTCACCCAATGATAAAGAGCTACTTTAGGAAAGTCCAAGAAAACTGAGCAGCTATAAATCAAACTCAGTGTAAGTGCGGAGGACAGTGAGCATAAAAGTGGTGATGGAGGAGCGGCGCCCTGCAGCCGTCACCTGCTCGTCTGCAGCTGCACGAGCAGGTGAGCGGCGCCCTGCAGCCGTCACCTGCAGCTGCACGAGCAGCTGGGAAAAGCCGAAGCTGCTCGTGAGCAGAAAGCATCTGACAGAAACACAATGCTGTTTTCAGCAGCGCCGTCAGCACCTGCACCTCTGAAGATTTATCTCCAGGACGCCGGCGCCGTGACAGATCTGCGTTATTATCCCATCGACGCTCAATCGGGAGGCAGCTGAGATACGCAGGGAATTCGAGGCCTCGTGTTCGCATGGCCCAGTTTATTTTCAGGCTTCCTGCTAAGCGGTTTTGAAGGAGGAGGAGGCTTTCTGCTGCCATTCACAGCAGCTGTTTGAAGTGAAGTTGTTTTTTCTTTTTCGGGGGGATTTTGGAGGCTTTTGTCGGGCAAGCAGAGCGATGGAGTCGTGGCCCGTCGGTGGATTACTCGCTGGCTTCTTAATCGTCAGTAATCCCTCCATTCTTCTCCACGTTTTGCTATTTCTGTGTGAAAACTGGAGTTACTAAAGCCAACTTCAGGGTTTTCAAATATCTGTGACTTGAGTTCGTGGGTTAGAGGAGAGATTCAGCGAGAACAGCAAACCCAGCTCACTTTTCCGGGTTTCCTTCAGCCCAACAGGACCAGCTGAGTTAAAAGACCAAATTAGGGCGCTTCGTGTCAAAAGTCTGTTTGGATGGCCGGTGTGGATGCTCCGCCTCTGCATCTAAAATCAGGACAATCGGCCTCTCTCTGCTCACGACTCTGCAGTGTCTCTGCAAACTTATACAGTCCATGAAGTGATGAGCTGGTGCTGCAACCATGAGCGGGATGAAGAGTCACCCAGAGACCAAAAACAGCCGGTCATCTACTTTCACATTTACGCTAGCACTTTGTATTACAGCTCGGTAATGACGTGGTAATAAAGCGGTAATAGAAGGGTAACAAGGGGAAACAAGAGTGTAACAATGTGGTCATTTACCAAAGTAATAACCATGTAACATCCAAGTAATATCATGGTAGCAACAGTGGTTACAGTTGAGTAATATTACCCTGAAACTTGTGTAACAGGACAATAACAAACTGGAGGAAATAATCGAAGTTCTGAAAGAAAACAGTGTTAAAGTGTGATGTAATGAGCAGATCAACACTTTCACAGATACAGACTGCCCTATTGAAAACATGCACCATTATATTTTGTGCATAACGTAAAATAATTAATTCATCTTTTTCCTTTTCTGCCCAAAGCAGGATATTATAATATTTAATGTTTATTATCAGAAATAAACCACTATAAAGTTTATGGGGGTAGATAGCTATATTCTGGTTATACCAAACCTCGGGCTCATCCAGGCTGGAGAAACTGATCAGGAAGGCTGGCTCTGTGGTCGGCGTGAAGCTGGACACTCTGGTGACAGTGGCAGAGAAAAGGACATTAAAGAAACTGATGGACATTATGAACAATACTGGGCATCCTCTGCACACGGCCATAAGCAACCAGAGGAGTCTGTTCAGTGACAAGTTGCTTCTCCCCAAGACAAGAACCAACAGACTTAAAAACTCCTTTGTCCCCCACGCCATCAGACTGTTTAACTCCTCTCTGGAGGGGAGAGGGAGGGGAGACAGGGGGACAAAGGAGGGGGGAACAACTAAGCTGTAGTGCCTCTTCACTGTGCAATGCTTTTGTTAATATCCAACGATGCAATAGACTCACAACACCTGAAATGTGCAATTCCCTTGTACTGTTATTCCTATTTGTTCTATTTATCCCTTTGTATGCTCTGTATTTGTCTGTCTCTGTATTTCAAATTCAAATTTTATTTGTCACGTACACAGTCATACACAGTACGATATGCAGTGAAATGCTTAAACAACTGCTCGTGACCTAAAAAAAGAGGCTATGAATAAGATAGGAAATAAATATGAAAAATTAAAAAGGGTAAATTTAACTAGGAAGGAATAAAATATAAATTAAGGTTAAAAATGAAATAACTGTACAACACAAATTAGAATGAAGGGTAAATTTAACTGGGAAGAATAAGATAAAATATATGAATTAAAGTTGAAAATAAAATAACTGTACAACAAAATACACAATATAGAACTATATAAGAATGTAGAAGAAGAAAGTGTGTACATTATTGTACTTTATTGAGCCCCGTGGGGAAATTGCTCTCTGCATTTAACCCATTCACTCAGTGAAGCAGTGGGCAGCCATTGGGCGCCCGGGGAGCAGTGTGTAGGGACGGTACCTTGCTCAGGGGTACCTCAGGGTAGCTGTTAAGGGGAATCGAACCCCCGACCTTCCGATCATGGGGCAACCACTCTACCTACTGAGCTATCCCTGTATGAAGAAATATAAATAAATATATACACAATAACAGCAGCGTGATTTAAGTAATGAAGTGAAACAATGTCCAGAATGTCCAGTGTGTGTGTAAGAACCATATGTGTGGGTCAGTACTGTGTGGTGGTGTGATTGAGAGACCGTATCGCCTGCGGGAAGAAGCTCCTCCTCAGTCTCTCTGTGTTGGTCTTCAGGGAGCGGAATCGCTTTCCTGACCTCAACAGAGAGAACAGTCTGTTGTTGGGATGGCTGAGGTCCTTCACCATCTTCCTGGCCTTGGTCCAGCACCGCCTGCTGTAGATTGAGTGCAGGTCAGGGAGCTCGGAGCGGATGGTGCGCTCAGCTGACCGCACAACCCTCTGTAGAGCTCGTCTGTCCTGCATGGTGCTGTTCCCGAACCAGGTTAAGATGTTTCCCGCCAGGATGCTCTCTATGGTGCAGGAGTAAAAGTTCCTGAGCACCTTGGAGGGCAGTTGGAAGTCTCTCAAGCGTCTGAGGTGGTAGAGACGCTGTCGGGCCTTTTTCACCACGGTGTTGATGTGACAGGACCATGACAGGTCCTGCGTGATGTGAACTCCGAGGTATTTGAAGCTGTCCACTCTCTCCACTGGGCACTCGTTGATGACGGGGGTCTGGTAGTTCCTCTCCTGCTTAGTGCTGAAGTCCACTATCAGCTCCTTTGTCTTACTGACGTTTAGAAGGAGGTTGTTCCTCTGGCACCAGTTCTCCAGATTCCTAATCTCCTTCAGGTAGGCCGTCTCGTTGTTATCAGAGATCAGGCCCACCACGACGGTGTCGTCAGCAAACTTGATGATGGTGGTGGAGCTGGTAGTGGCCACACAGTCATATGTGTACAGAGAGTACAGCAGGGGGCTCAGAACACACCCCTGGGGGGCTCCAGTGCTGAGAGTGGTGGAGGCTGTCTCTGTATCTGTCTCTGTATTCATATGTGTGTATATATGATATATTTCTGCTCACATTCTGTAACTTCTGTCGGTGCTGTGCTATTGGAAACCGAATTTCCCGGAGGAACCCACCCGAGAGATTAATAAAGTTTTATCTAATCTAATCTAATCTAATCTAAGTGCAGGAGAATTGCCAGGATTTATACATCAGGGAAACCAAACAACCTCTGGCTACAACACAGCAGAGCCACCTCGTCAGGCCAGGACTCTGCAGTCTATTTACACCTACAGGCCAGTGGACACTCTTTCAAGGATGAGGATGTAACATCCTGGACAGGGAGGAACGCTGGTTTGAGGGAGGAGTCAAGGAGGCCATTTACGTGAAAAGGGAAAGACCATCTCTGAATGGAGGAGGGGCCTAAGGGTGCATCCTTCACCATCTTACAATGCTGTGATTGCAGCCATTCCCCAACTCTCTGTGACTCATGGTTATTGGTCAATGGTTGTTGATCAGTGGTCATGACAACCATAAACTGACCTCCCAGCCTTTGTTCATTCAGTGCTGCTGGTTTCAGTCATTATGCAAATGTGCTGTTTATAAGGTTGAAGCCTGCAGTCAGCTGACACTGACACTGGATTTACCTACCTGAATGACTGAACATGCATCAAGACAGAGCAAAGTTAGATGATGGTTGTATGATTTAAAATCACTTTGTCCATAAAAATCACGTAAACAGACATGAAGAAGAATGTGTTTGTAAAACTAGCGTTAACGTCTAAGACACTGTTACTACTATCAAAGCTGTCAGATTCTTGGTCACAACATCTGCATCATCACAGAAAAGGTCTTTTACTCCACACCTTTGAAAAGTTTGACCATCAGATCCCAGAAGAATTAGTAATTGAGTTTGCTGCAGCACGATGTAGTTTAAGGTGTGAGAAGCTGCTTCTGCATACATTTGTAAGACTAAAGTTACAAGTGATTTACAATCAGGTCAATCCATAATACAAGAAGGAAAATCCATGAGGTGGTTCACATCATCTAAGCAAGACTCAAACGGAACTGTTAAAGTTCACTTCCTGTCAGTTCACTTCCTGTCAGTTCACTTCCTGTCCGACTTTTTTTTTACCTGAGCTGTAAAATCACCCTGACTGACAAAGAGACGAACACATTTGGAGAAACTCCTCGATATGTGGAGATTATAGAAGTAAATCATGCAGACGTCACATGTTAAAGGAAGTGATGGAAGTTCAGCTCATTTGGCTCTAAATGGCTCCTAATTTATTATCATCTGTAGCCTCATGTTGTAGCTTTATTTGGCAAATATGAATGCTTTGTGTGTTGTTATAACATAGTAATAAATGTTTTATGAACATCTGACACAGTCAAAGCGTACAAATAAAAGTTTTATAGAAATCATATTCTTTGATGTCAAACTTAGTGTTCACAGAAACGGTTTTAGAGAACTTACACAGCTTTACTTTTCACAGTGCAGGAACTGAAGCCCGGACTCAGGAAGCACGTTCAACAGTTTATTTACAAAAGTCACACCAAGTGATGCACACATACATGCACATACACATATATACATACATGCACATACACATATATACATACATGCACATACACATATATACATACATTCATATACACATATATACATACATGCACATACACATATATACATACATGCACATACACATATATACATACATGCACATACACATATATACATACATTCATATACACATATATACATACATGCATATACACATATATACATACATGCACATACACATATATACATACATGCACATACACATATATACATACATGCACATACACATATATACATACATGCATATACACATATATACATACATGCACATACACATATATACATACATGCATATACACATATATACATACATGCACATACACATATATACATACATGCACATACACATATATACATACATGCACATACACATATATACATACATGCACATACACATATATACATACATGCACATACACATATATACATACATTCATATACACATATATACATACATTCATATACACATATATACATACATGCACATACACATATATACATACATGCACATACACATATATACATACATGCACATACACATATATACATACATGCACATACACATATATACATACATGCATATACACATATATACATACATGCACATACACATATATACATACATGCACATACACATATATACATACATGCATATACACATATATACATACATGCACATACACATATATACATACATGCACATACACATATATACATACATGCATATACACATATATACATACTAGAGATGGACCGATCCGATATTACGTATCGGTATCGGTCCGATACTGACCTAAATTACTGGATCGGATATCGGAGAAAAATTAAAAATGTAATCCGATCCATTAAATATCACGAAAGCACCTCACAAAACTTGCAACACGCCGTAACTCACCTCAGAACGTTAGCACGTCGGAGCAGTATGCATCACGTGATAGAGCGGCTGTGGCATGCAGGACCTGTCGGTGGTCTGGATAGCATTTGGAGCTTCGCTAGCAACCCGGCATTTCATCTCCGACAAAGTTATCCCGAGAGAAGTAAAGCAAGTGTGTAAGTCCATCTCTGAATGTTTGTAAAGCATTCCTGCGTTAAGCTTAACAAACGACTGCCTCTTCTTGCTGCTACTTCAATCATGAAACTGCTTAACGATCAGCTGATCGGCTTTTCTGTCGCGAGTCTGTGTCTCTAGTTTGCTTTTGGCCCACTTTGCACCAGAAAGAGGAAACCAGCGGCTGAACAACAGCAGCACGTTTAAGCTTGATCAGCTGTTGTTAGAATTTATTTAATATTACTTTCTACTCCAGGATCTTTTTCTACGTAGCTGACGCTGGTAACTGTGCAGGGGCGGATCTAGCAAAGTTTAGCCAGGGGGGCCGATAGGGCATTAACAGGGAAAAGGGGGCACAAAGACATACTTTTCTTTCTTATTCTCATTTAAAATGTCTAGCTTTTAATAAATAATTATCTTACACCCAAAGTTTTAATTTGATGCAAAATGAATAGAAGTCCATTACTGTATATAGTGACTATTAAGTCTAATATATATACCCTAGTAAGCTATAGTACTTTTTCCTTTGGGAAGGTACCATCTGTGCAGTCTGCAATTTTGTTGAAGAAAGATGTTGAATCTATTTAATATTTCTTGAAAAATAATTGATTTCTGTGCATTTTTTTTCACACTGCATCAAATTAAGGTTGATTACGTCGATTAAGCATCATGAGGTGGAGCGTGAGGGGTGGTTCCCTATTTTTTATTTATTTATTTTTGTTGTTGCTGGGAGTTGGAACCCTATTAGTTAGGTTGCTTAATATTTACGCTAAGTACTCTTTAAAATACCAGAATAGGGAGGATGGTGTAGGTTTAAGTTTATTAGATTGATCAGTATTGCTGAACTATGAAATTTTTTTTTTTGCATACAGGTATAACAGAATAGCTTTAGTGTAGTTGTTGTTTTAAACTTGAGTATGAACTTATACAAAATGCAGCAAGATATTTAAAAAACAGTTTTGTTGATTAAAAAACACTATATCGGATTCATATCGGTATCGGCAGATATCCAAATTTATGATATCGGTATCGGTATCGGACATAAAAAAGTGGTATCGTGCCATCTCTAATACATACATGCATATACACATATATACATACATGCATATATACATATATACATACATGCATATACACATATATACATACATGCATATACACATATATACATACATGCATATATATTTACAGAATGTGCAGGGGAGACGGGGTCCAGGGATCCCAGGAACAACAGTCCTCTTCAGTCACACACGGCACTCGAAACACTCATGTCAGCAGACTGTGACTTTTCCACAGTGCCTTTGTGCCTCTTCCCACACTTTTCACGATCAGACACAGTAACTCATCAATCATTTGTGTCCGCTGCCCTCCTCAGGTGTGCTGGATTAGATCCAAATGCAGAGTCTTCTTCAAGATTCAAGATTTTTTATTTTGCCATTTGCACACAGGACCAACAGTCCATGCACACTGGAATTCTTGTGCAGAGCTTTCCAAGTCAAATCACACTTTAACAATATAACAATATAAAGACAGAGAAAACAGAAGGGTATAAATAAAGTCCGGAGTGGGGTAATCGTACTGTTTTCTATATACAAGGGAAAACAAAACTGTACAGAGTTTGTAGTTCTCTACCTCTTATTGCACATGTTTCACATTCTTCACTGGGGGTAAAAACGGCTTTTTGTCAATTCATTAAAAAATATCTCAAAGAGCGATGTTTCAAGGGGGGAAACGGCTGAATGCGGTGAGGGGACCAGCAGCTGCTTTCTTTGCACCTGTGGACTCACAGAGCGAAGGTGTGAGGCTAGAAGCGAGACGGTGACACCGCCAGGGTCAAGGGTTCAAATCCCACCAGGATCACCAACGCTGCACAAATAGGTGGTTACATTCCAGATGGAGGCGATGCTGAGGCTGCGAGTCCCGAAGGAGCGGCCTCAGATTCGTGAGACTAAACCTCGCTTACAGCCCGAGCGTCCAGCGAAATGCAAACCCAGACGAGCCGCAGCTAATTATTACTGTAATGTTCAGTGATACATGTTTTTCATCATTTCATGTTAGGAGTCATTGCTTCATGGCCTCATGAGCATGTTACTCATGTTATTGCAGTTTACGCAATTCATTTATGGGGTCACATTACGTGTTTCTCAGTCTTCTTGTATGTTTTGGGGGGAGTTTGGAGCTAAAGGAGTGAACATTTTACCCCAACAAAGAGCCATGCAGTAAAGAAGCAGCATTAAAACATGTGACGAGGGCTTTCAACCTGCAAAAAGCCATCTGCCTCTGGGTAACAGCAGAGACTTCTGACAGAGCTTCACCTGCTTCCAGGTGCGTGCAGGCGGTGCGCTCCAACAGCCCAGTTTGCTCATGAAGGTTCCTCACTGGGAGACCTGGAGGCATCAGCGTGGTGGCCATAATAACAGCTGCTTGGTCTGCAGAACGGAGAGGCTGCAGTCACAGAAATCCTAAACAGGAGGGAAAGAGTTAGTTTGGGTCAAAAAGCAAAAATATCAGAAAATCAGATTGATTTTACGCTTTATACGCAATAAGTGGGCTCGCTGTCGTCACTGAGGACAGCTCTGAGCATCCACGCGCTCGTTCTTATTACTCACTTAAATATTCTGCTGTGAGCAGAAATCCTCATACTCTGCACAGGCACAAACTGACTCTGCGCCGCTTCAGCAAACCTGATGCTAAATCTTCCTTCTTGTTGTCAGAGCCTGTTCTCGTTTACACGACCTCCATAAAACAACGAGGTTCAACATGTGGTGAGTTTCAACATAGTGGACATCCGGTGTCACGTCTTTAAGGTGAGATGACTGAAAGGCAGTTTCAATTCTCAGCTCTTCTCTTTTCCTACGTCCTTAGAAACCCCACTTTTCCGCGACCTTGATGACGTTTTTATGGAGGTGAAGGATGCATGGTCCATGTGGAGTGATTTTGGCCGATTGGCTGAGTTGTTGTCAGTGGTTGTATCTTGTGTTTCACTCCTTTGTTTCTGTACAGCAAACTTTCTGTTTTTAAATGTGCTATATAAATCAGTTGGATTTGGATTTAGTTCATGTTGATGGGACCTTTGACAGCTGGTCACGCCGCTGAGTTAGCTTCAGGCTGTTTTCTGTTCTCTCTTCATATCTGTCGGGTATTACAGCTTTACAGCTGTCAGCACATTTAACCTTGTTGGTGATTGGTCAGCTACTGCTGGCCCTGCCAGGTGATAACCAGATGCTGGTGACCTCTGACCCTGACTGCTGATGTATGGGTGAGCGAGCCCAGATAAGGACACGTCAGGTATGTGGCACTGACTTCACTGCAGCAGTGAAGCAGAGCAGACGTGATGCAGATTGATGAAATCACCGCAGGGTCCGAGCAAAGAGAGGATTCTGCTTCATTTGTCTTTACTCGTGATGTGTCAGATCAGCTGTTTTCTGTAAAGATGTTTCTGTTGTAGTCAAAGTGAACGTCTTCTTTGCTCTGTGTTTGTTCTTTCAGTAAAGAAAACGATGGCTTGTTCTCGTGGAGCCTGCTGAGGGCGCCGTGAAGGCGCCGTGAAGGCTCCGTGAAGGCGCCGTGAAGGCTCCGTGAAGGCGCCGTGAAGGCGCCGTGAAGGCTCCGCTCGCTCTTAATTGTTCAGAAAAACAAAAAGAACTTTTCTGAAGCCTGAGTTTACATTTCAGTTTGATTTGTACAATCACAACACAAACAACAGTTCCCTCACACCCTACGATAACAAAAAGGAAACAGAGAAAACCCGACAATCATGTGACCCCATACAATCACTGAGGTCACATGATGGGATGGCCGTCACACAGCAGTGAATGACAGCTTGGAGTCCTAAGTTTGTTTTTCTGTGTTTTTTTACTCCAGGGAACGTTCGATTCCAGTGACACTTCAGGGACAGCTGCGTGATGACTTTTTCCAAGACATGGCTGACGGAGCGCGACCAGGATGTCGATTCTTCGACTGATTTGGAGCTCCATTTCTCCGGGATGGAGACACGGGGCTAACAGGGAAATCCCAAAGAGGGGACTATGCTGTTCTATGCCGAGAGAGGACGAGGACCAAGGATGCTGACACGTGTGTCACATGGGTGTGACATTATTGTGAATATTAAAACTGTTTGATTGATACAAACTCATGAAGCAGTCACACACCGACGGAGGGTTTTTCCTGTTCAGCAGATCTGAGTCCTGTCAGTCCACTTTGAACTGCGTTACCCAGAAGCCCTCTGTGGGTGGACGTGACAGCAAGGCTCATTTTCACATCCAAAATTTGGAATCCAGCAACAGAAGAAGCCCCTCTGACAGAAATAAGGTTCGAGGAAAGATGAAAGCTGTGGGAGGACTGAAGGCTAATTGTCAGGTCTGGCTTTAATGACGGAGACACGGAAAGAAGAAAGGCTGACAGGAAGTCATAATTACCATCTGCCAGGGTGGCCTCGCTCAGATGGAGATGAAGAAGGAGAAACGACATGAAGAGCGATCCAAAGAGAGGGAGCACATCCATTTTCTGTCAAACCCTCCAACACTCTGCAGTCATGCCGCTTTTCCAAACCTCCACTCAAAGCCAGCCCCCACAGGATCGTAACTTTATTGAAAACAACAACGTGGACGGTGTTTGGTTGTGTTTATGTTCAGCAGTGATGCTCTTCATCATCTCTGAGCACATGGTTCAAATATGGACTCTGTTTATTCTCAGGCTATACATCAATGATGTCCACAGGTGGGACGTAACAAAGTACAAATACTCTGTTACTGTACTTAAGTAGCATTTTCAGGTGTGTGTACTTTACTCGAGTAATTGTTTTTTGGACTTTTTACTTTTAATTCCTAAATTTTACAGTAATGTTTGCACTTTTTACTTCTCGCATTTTCAAAGCAGGCTCGTTACTTTTGGTTTAACACATTTGAGGGAAGTTATTATTTCACGTCATCATGACCTTCAAACATCAAACTGATTTAAACCGAAGCAGAAACACATGAGTGGAAATCCTGTTCATATATTTATAATAAATATTATTAATACATGTGGCATAAAAACAGATGAAAAAGGCAAAATCGTGTGCTGCAGTTAGCTGCCGTTAGCTGCCGTTAGAATCAGAATCAGAATCAGAATCAGAAAGGGTTTTATTGCCAAATGTTGAGCAGGTTTACAACATTAGGAAATTGCTGCGGTGCTTCAGTGCAAACATACTGTCATAAATTACGCTTAAATAGACATGAAAAAATTAAAGTAAGAATAAGAATTGAAAGTGCTACGTAGAAAGATATATACATGAGTGCAGGTGGTGATCAGTGCAAACATGGAATGATGCAGTGAACACAGCGTAGGGTCATGTGTTAGTGGTGGGAACAGTCATACGGTTATTGTTCATGTGTCCAACAGCAGAGGGGAAGAAACTGTTCTTATGGCGAGAGGTTCTGGTGCGAATGGACCGGAGCCTCCTGCCTGAGGGGAGCAGGTCAAACAGACTGTGTCCAGGGTGAGAAGGGTCAGCTGAGATCCGAGCTGCACGCCGCAGTGTCCTGGAGGTGTACAGGTCCTGCAGAGATGGGAGTCTGCAGCCAATCACCTTCTCAGCAGAGCGCACAACACGCTGCAGTCTCTGTTTGTCCCTGATAGTGGCTCCAGCGTACCACACGGTGATGGAGGAGGTGAGGATGGACTCGATGATTGCAGTGTAGAACTGCATCATCGTCCGTGTTGGCAGGTTGAATTTCTTCAGCTGCCTCAGGAAGTACATCCTCTGCTGGGCTTTCTTGATGACGGAGGTGATGGTGGGCTCCCACTTCAGGTCCTGGGTGATGGTGGTACCCAGGAAGCGGAATGAGTCCACAGAGGTGATGGGGGTGTCAGTCAGGATGATGGGGGGGAGTGGGGCTGTGTGCTTCCTGAAGTCCACAATAATCTCCACTGTCTTCTGGGCATTCAGCACCAGGTTGTTGTGGCTGCACCAGGACACCAGACGTTCAACCTCCCTCCTGTAGGCAGACTCATCCCCGTCAGAGATGAGCCCAATGACGGTGGTGTCATCTGCAAACTTGATTAGCTTGACAGACTGGTGGGTGGAGGTGCAGCAGTTGGTGTACAGGGAGAAGAGCAGAGGAGAAAGAACACAGCCCTGAGGGGAGCCGGTGCTGATGGTCCGGGAGTCCGAGACATTCTTTCCCAGCCTCACATGCTGCTTCCTGTCCGTCAGGAAGTCAGTGATCCACCGGCAGATGGGATCAGGCACATTCATCTGGGAAAGCTTGCCTCGGAGATGGTCTGGAAGGATGGTGTTGAAGGCAGAGCTGAAGTCCACAAACAGGATCCTGGCGTAGGTTCCTGGGGAGTCCAGATGCTGCAGGATGAAGTGTAGGGCCATGTTGATGGCGTCGTCTACAGACCTGTTGGCTCTATATGCAAACTGCAGGGGGTCCAGGAGGGGGGCCGTGAGGGTCCTGAGATGGGAGAGAACTAGGCGCTCAAATGACTTCATGACCACAGATGTCAGAGCCACGGGTCTGTAGTCATTTAGTCCAGTGATCCTAGGTTTCTTGGGGACAGGGATTATGGTGGAGGACTTGAAGCAGGCAGGCACATGACATGCCTGCAGTGAGGAGTTGAAGATGCCAGAAAACACTGGGGCCAGCTCGTTTGCACAGTGTCTGAGGGTGGCAGGAGACACACCGTCTGGGCCGGGAGCTTTCCGAGCATTCAGACTCCTAAACTGCTTCCTCACATCTGCTTCATGAATATGAAGAGTTGTGGTGGGAGGAGGTGGTGTGAAATCCTCTTTTGTGTGGGGTGAGGAGGGGGGTGTTGTAGGTGAACGGTTTGAAGGTGGTGATGGCTCTATGGAGGGGGGAGAGGTGGGGGAATGAGTGTCCAAAGTGCCTCTATTGTTGGGGCCGTTGGAGGTGTGAAGGCTGCCTGATGGCTCGTCTAAACGGCAGTAGAAGTCGTTAAGGGTGTTGGCCAAGAGCAAGTCATCAGTGGAGTGGGGGGTTTTAGGCTTGTAGTTGGTGATATTCCTAAAACCTTTCCACACAGAGGCCGAGTCATTCTCTGAGATCTGCTGCTGCATCCTCTCAGAGTGCTGATGTTTAGCAACGTCCACTTCTTTAGTGAACCTGTACTTGGCCTCTCTGTAGCAGTCCCTGTCTCCGCTTCTGAACGCCTTTCTCTTTTTCTGCAGCTGCAGCTGCAGTTAGCTGCCGTTAGCTGCAGTTAGCTGCCGTTAGCTGTGATTTTTTGTGTGTCGTTTTGTGTTTTGGCACAACAGCAGAACGACTGCAGGTGTCATAGGCTGTGGTCAGCATCTAGCTAGCTCTACAGAAGAGGAGCGAGCATGAAGGGAGCGACGATTTTAAGTGTCAGGTCATCTGAAAGCAGCGTTTCAATGAGCTCAGCCAACATCAGCAAACAGTTTGTCTCACAGTGTGCTGCAGCTAAAGTCTGGCTGCTGATTTGACAGGGAGAGAAAAGACAGAGAGCTAAGTTCACTCAGAGATGGAGACAGATGATAAAGAAGGAGAGAGCTAAGGCAAAGTGTTTGCTGTAAGTTTCCCAGTTCAAACCTCAGAGTCATCAGAGTGACGCCTGCTGTTGTCCACACAATGTCACCGTGAATCATTCAGGATTAACAACACAAATTGTATCGATAGCAGAAACAGTCTTATAACTTATAATTCTCAATTCTCAATGATCCAGGTAAGTAAATCTCCAAAAGTTGATTCTGTTTGACGCTACGTCCAGATGAACAGAATAAACTTTTGGAGATTATAAGTTACTTATATTAATTGCAATGTGATTAATTTCAGGAGAGAATTAACACGTTTCTCAGTTTTGTGTCTGATAACATGCTAGTAATTACATCTGCATGACACAGAGGTTAGATATGGTTCAACTTGTTGCACATAAATATACTACAGATACCAGGCTATTCAAATTTTACTTACTTTTACATTTAAATAGAGGATTTTTTTATATTGTAAAGTATATTAGAAATATATGTATATATATTGGTGCTTTGGTGCGATGGCTGAGGTTACCCATATGGAAAAGAAATAGTAAAAACTTATATGATTTACTCATGAAAGTGGCCACTTTCATGAGTAAATCATATAAGGCGGGGGGTTAGGCGCCCCCTCCTAACCCAGGAGGGGGCGCTGTCTTCCATTTTCTATCTGTTGTTCAGGATATGGATCACTTTCTGATTAGCTTAACTAAAGGACTGCATAACAAAGATGGCTCATTTATGCTGATACAGCATATGCTATATGTTTTGGAAGCAACAATAATAATTTCTAATTAGTTTTTAATTAAATGTCAATTTGACTTTTCCTTAGTTTGAGTGTTAATCTTGTTAATGATTATTATATGCAGGGCATTTGTAACAAGCAAGCTTTCAGGTATTTCAATATAAACAGAAGTTTTCGACTCTTGTAGACAAGTCGCAATAACTACATCGTTCAAAGCCTCATCATCCACGCAGCATCCTACGGGACTGCACACACCCAGGACACCGGGTGTTTAAGCTGCTGCTGTCTGGCAGGAGGTTCAGGCTGCTGAGGTCCTGAACAATATGGACTCAAGGACAGCTTTTACAACAGGGCAACAGCCCTGATCAATGCTAACAGCTGACCTGACTGGATACCTCCCTGGACTTTTTTAGGGGGAGAGTTAACAACGGTAAAAACAGTAATAATAATTATATTTATATTTATAACAAGGTGCAATAATAATTAATGTGCAATACAAATACACTTATTCTTCTTTTTTATTACTAAGTTATTATACTGTGTTGTGTTGTTCGTGTTGGTTGTGATGTGTCGTATCGTGTTGTGTTATATGTAGTGCCGACGTAGGACAGTTTTCCAATTTCATTGTACTATGTACTATGTATGACTGTGCAATGACAATAAAGAGTTCTCTTATCTTATCCAACCTGTGACAGAACATTTACCAAATTAATACTAAAACTAAGATTATTTCTTCTGTACGTTTGTTTGCTTTGTGAGCTAACACATGTCAGGTAGTTTTTTTCCTTTTCAGTGCTCTGAGATGTTTTTGTCTCAGAGTTCAGTTTGCTATAGGTAACTATAATAACCCTGCTGGCTGCTATTATCCTGTCTGCTTGGCTTGACTGTGTTATTTTCTTTGACATCTTTCCCAGGATTTGTACTTGCCACCTCTGACTGACATGCATTCAAAAATATAATTATTTGAAGCTGTCTTGTTAAGTTAGTGTGGTCCATGTTAAACAGCAGAGGAAACGTGTCCTGTGCTGCTGCAGCTTCCGGCTGTTTGACGAGCAGAAGGACGTGTTGATCCTGTTGTTTCTGGAGGAGATCCCAGCCTGGCAGCTGTCTCCATGCTACCGCATGAGGAAGCTGGTGAAGAAACGCACCTACCTGAGCTGGCCTCAGGCCGGCCAACACCCGGGAGTCTTCTGGCAGAACGTCCGGAGAGCTCTGGAGACTGGGAAGGAGAATCCCGAGCTTCTGAGGGGACCGGCAGGATGCTGAGAATAAGAGCAGACGTTTGATGCTCAGAGCAGTCACTGAGTAACACTGTACTAAAATGTTGAAATGGTTGAAATAGGTGATAAGATTCACTGAATACTGCTGGGCTAACACTGGTCTGAGTAAAACATCAGTGACTGGGAGAAATGGTTTGTTAGGTTAAAGCAGCTCGTCCACACGGACGGAGGTGACGTCAAAGCTGGAGAGACGAACGAGTCTGTTTGAAGAGCTCTGGGAACGTTTTTGTTGAGCCTGCAGCTCCGTGTCTTTGGCTCCAAGACGCTCTAATCCACAGACACCTGCTCATATTTCAGTTACATGAGGATGACCTGCGCCTGCATTAATAATAGATATGGTGGCTCTGCTGGTCAACCTTTTGTTCATGAAATTGTTGTTTCTCTGTGGTTCTCATTCATTGGCTTGTTTTAATCAAATCTTTAAAATGACGTTTTAAATTATGACTCAGATGATTATTTAATCTCAGTTAAGAGCGATCTGTGTGAGAACACTTTCATATCCACAGATGATTGGCTGTCTGCCGTTTGAGAGCGTGTCTTTGTGTTTACAGCGTGTTCAGCAGGCAGCAGCGTCACTGTGTTATTGATCAGGGACATTAATCTGGTTCAGAACAGAAAAAAATCCCAGACCATCACTGATTAATTATACTTTTAATTTCCTCAAACGAAGCCTCCTTAATTTGTCAGTATTGATCAGACGAGGCAGTGTGGCTGCAGCGCTCAGTCTAATTAATCAAACTCAGATTAAAGTGAGAGATACGTTATTGGACTCATTTATAATCTGACTTTGCTCTTTGTGGTTCATGTTGTATGAAAATCTTTCTGCAGCTGCAGACGACCAGCAAACCCCCGATCAGGAAACTGCTGCTTCGTACTGATAACTGCGACTAACCAGTGCTGCTAACTAATACTGACAAGAAATACTGCAAGTAAGTCACCATCACTAGTCGCCCTGTGGAGTCAGGTAGCATGACAGAAAGCTTTGAGTCAGCTGAGCGGGCTCCACGCTGTCATGTTCTGACAGTTTTTATTTTTCTGAGTCAAAGGTCATGCAGCCTGCCGCTTCCCTGTGTGTCAACAAAAAGTTAAAACTTAGCAGCAAAATGTGCTTGTGTGAAAATCGATGTATTTCTGACTTCCATGGCAGTGACAGTTTTAAACGCTTGTCCTTCTTAACCGCTTACTGCGGTCAGGGTGGGGGTGGAGCCTATCTCAGCTGTCCCAGGCATGATGTTTGAAGGGCCATCATCTGAGCTCTGCTGTGACGCTTCTCATCACTCAGACAGTTTGAAGCTCGCCGATGTTTGTCCTTTTCAAAGACTTTATGTCCTCACGCTGATGATAAGGAGAAACTGACGGGACTTCCTGTTTTGTTTGGGACACGGAGACATGGTGGCGGTGATTCATCAGTCTGTTTCAAGCCAAACCACCGTCTGTAACCACGAAGCTTTCACGCAGTAAACTCGGGTGGTTTTACCTTCTGATTGGTCTGAGTTTCTTCATGCTTCCTGACCTGCCCCGCCCTCACGGCCCTCACCTGTCCCAGCCCGTTCTCACTCACGAGGCCTAATATACTGATGATTTGTCACGTCCCGCGGTGTTCCCGAGGAACGCAAAAGGTGACCGTCCGCATTCTTATGCTACATGCAGGGTTATGGATGAAATCCAGTAGAATGATGCTCCCGCGTCACATGTCCCAGCGACCCACTTCTTATCCCTGACCAATCACCTTCTGGATCATTTCTTGTGGTTGTTGTCTCACTTCTGCTGCAGCCTTATTAAAAACATGTGACTTATGCTGATTCCACCCTCCCACCCCCAACACAGGCGTGGTCGCTAAACAGGAAGTTAAAACGGCGTGTAGCAGGGAGGCGGAGTCTGACGGCCTGGTATGAGAGCGCTCTGGATTAGCAGTCCCATCGAAAGACGCTCAGCATCTAAATTCTCGAATCTTTCAAAGACGATCTGTGGACTCCTCGATGGCATCCCATAATTTCCTGATTTATTTATCAGGCGCTCTCTCACACTGAGTTTACAGAGGCAATAAAACTGCTTCACAATGATGGAGCTTAAAACATAAAAAAGGAAATTAAAGCTCATAAAGTTAAAGCCCAACAATAAAACTGGAATCACATTAAAACAAACCCACCGAGACACATTAAGTGAACACAGCCTTAATGAGGCTGTTACCTGGCAACCAGCTCTTCCTCCCGAGGCGTTAGAGTGCAGAGAGGAAACCTTCAGACTGAGACGTGCAGAGAAATCTGTTGCACCTGAGCTCGCCCAGAAGCTCACCTGTGCTGTCAGGAAACATCCAGAGAGCGACCGGCGCGACCTTTACGCCTTCAGCCGCCCCAAAGTGCCGAAGACGCCCTCACATCCTGCAGACACCGGGTCAGGCAGACAGCCTGGAGAAAGCGTCTTTGTGCGTCATACGTCCATATGTGTCCTCACCGTCCCTCTCTGCAGGGCTCACGCCGCGTGCTTACACTTGGGCCTAACAGCCGGGAACAGGGCCGGGATAGAAACACAGGAAAAGACTCTGAGGATGCCACACGTTGATTAATGTCCTGCATGTTCAGAAACCCCGACGTGCTGATGTCGTCGATGATTCCTTCGATGTCAGCTCGGAGGTTGGCTCTGTGTAATACCTGAGGCCAGCTGTTATTGTTGTGGGGACGGTGAGATTATTTACTGCTGACTCCTGAAGGAAAAGCTCGACTTTATTACATCCAGAGTTCATTAACGTTGCGGCACAGACACACAAACTGAAAACACGTTCACACAGCAGCGGCTCAAACGTCGAGTGGCCGATTTCAGTGAGAAAGCAGAGACGCTGCTCCAAAGCTTCCAGAGTCTGGTTTCCAGGGAAAACTGAGAGGGACCGTCCCAGAGAGACACCATCAGGATTTACTGACGGCTGCTTCACTGAGAAATTTCACTGCTGGGCTTCACCCTCATCATCCTCGCTCACTTGTTAGGTTTCCCACAACACAACCTGCTTTTCTCAGACACGCCCCCTCATCACAGAAATTATGTTCAGGAATCTCTGGCTCCTCTCTGGGGTCCACTTCCAGCTAAGCACACCTGGAAAACCTCCAAATGGAGCCCACGAGGGACGGGGATCAGATGGCGTCTCTGCTCTGAGCAGGCCAGCGAGCGACGATTAGTGCTGACATCACACCAGTTCACCGGCCCCTCGTGCTCCACCTTCCCATGGTCATTAACGAATCGGATGCGTCGTGTCGTTGTGCTCGAGGTCCTGCTGCTCTGCCGAAGCAGCTGATTAACCTCAGTTCAGTTTCACTGCAGTTCATATTAAACCCAATAAATTCACAGCAGTCCAAATTTATGGGTTTAATATAAGATAAGAGATAAGATAAGATAAGATAGAACTTTATTAATCCCTCGGGTGGGTTCCTCTGGGAAATTCGACTTCCAAAAAAAGCACAGCAACGACGATAATCAGCGAGACGTGGGCGGATCAGCAGGTCAGTGGGCGGGATTTTAAATCTCAGGCTCTTATTAGAGATCACACCTGCTGATCACTAACATCCAATCAGAATCCTGAACCTGGAGCTCACACCTCTTGGACGCTCTGTTAGCACATTAGCCTCACAGTGGCCGCGTCATGGGTCAGATAATTACAAATGCTCCAACAGCACAAACACGGGGCAGACAGCTAGCAGCCACCTGTCAGTCAAAGAGGCCACGCCCCTAATAATACCAAACTTTAAACAGGTGAGTTACAGAGATGTCCTCCCCGCGTACAGTTTGTGTGAACATGTTTGTCAGGAGTGACTCCCTGCTGCCTCTGCTGGACGTCAGAGGAACTGCAGGTTAGGTGGGCTGTGCTCCTGTGAGGTGATATCGTACGATATTAAATGTAAAGTACGGGGAGTCGAGCTTCCCCCCGCCTGGTGGTCCGCTGTCTCTGTTCTTCTGGAGCGTTTGTGGGCTCTGGTATGGAAGGACTGAAGGGTGAGGAGACGTACAGATGATGCAGTCATGTCTCCATCCTTACCCTCAGCTTTGACCCTCAGCATTTTGTTAGTTTCCCTCACAGCGAATCACATTCACCTCTGTGCTGCTAGGTCACGGCGGGTGACATCTTGCCATGCCCTCTTCCTGCTCCTCTTTGTTTTCTTCATTTCTTTGTGTTCGGTTTGCATCGTCTGACTTTTCTGGACTCTCAGTTTTAGTCTGTGTTTCTCTGTCTAACCAGAAGGATCTGGCTTCCTGTTTGTCTGTGTGAAGGATTTCTAATAAAGCTGCTCAGCGTGACTCAAGTCAGCGAGCAGCAGGAGCTCACCGGCCACTTTCATCCTTTAACCGGGGAGTGGGGGGTATCTGAAGCAGTGCTGCGGTGCAGGCAGATGCTTACAAGGCGTCTGTTTAAAATAATTTTCCACAGCCTTCCAGCGGGCCGGATCGGAGGTTCTGGCAGGCCGATTCTGGCCCCCGGGCCTCATGTTTGACATTCTGGACCATCCTACAGCAGATTTTCTGAAGAATCTTCCTCTCCTCTCCGGCCCTCGCCATCCTCTGCTGCTTTAGCTCCTCCCTTTTCACTCCTGCTCTCCTCTCATTGGCTGCCCACAGCTGTTTAGGATCCTGTGAATATTCCTACAATCAGGCTTTTAGAAGAGTTGGGACTTTGATGTAAGCCTCCGGTCCGGTCCAGCTGGAGAAAAGTGTATTTCCTGCTCGCTTGGCGAGCGCTCACCTGTTCCAAAATGTTCCAGGAAGGAAGATGCCGGCGAGCAGCGGGAGCTTCTTTCCTGATCTTTTAGCTGCTGCAGCACGTCCGTGACTGCGAGTTGGGTCCTCCTTGATTTTATTGGTTTCTTTCTCTGTGATGTCATCATGTGTCACTAATTAGTCATTTGTATTTGAGTTACTTCCTGTTTTATTTTGAAAGGTTGTTTTCTCATGTCCTATTGTGATTTATCAGCCAATAAAAACTCCTTGTCACTGGTTAACCTGCCAACGTGTCCCACACCTGGCTCCCGTCTGCCATCAGTCTACATAACACTGGAAGGCCAGCAGCGCCCCCTGGTGCTGCCTTTGTTTATCACAGTGAGAAGTGAAGCTTCCAGGCTGCGCGTGACTGAACACGTGCACGACGGGACGCCTTTTATGAGTCGTTTTTGAACATCTAATTTTCATCCACTTGTAACTCCAAGGGACGTCTTTTTTAACGTCTGCTGAACGTCTGGTGTTGATGTCCACAGGACCTCCTTGTACGGGCTATTTCAAGTCCAGATGTGGTCGATGTGGACATCTTTTCAAAGTCAAACTCATTTAGACTCATTTTTAGTTGTTTTAATGCTTCTACATGTACAGGCTCTGTAGTCTTCTGTACAGCAACAGTTATGTGTGAAGGACTGCAGAGAGATCAGCGGACGTCTCCAAGATGGCGAAGGATGTTGAGCTAAAACCAAAATCGCGCAGCTGCTCAGTGGACACGGAGCAGAAATGTCCCGAGCTTCTCACAGACAGTTTCAAAATGTGCACATCGACAAAACACTTTAACCATTATTATTTTACATTTCAACATGGATTTCAACACATTTTAATAAATGACAGTTTACACCTGGTTACAAAGAAATTAAATTGTAGAATGTAAACTAACAAACAAAAATCCCACATGTACTGAATAAATCGACACGCTAACACACAATAATTCATATTGTTTTGTAAATAATCTCTATTCATACATCTCATTTTTATAACAGCAATGTAAATAAAGAAATGTCATAGACGTCCAAAAACATGACCCACGACGTCCAGGTTTGGTCATGGACCGATGAGTGTAGACATGATCCGCACATCTGTCCAGTGTTTACGTCATAAATATGAAAATCTGCTTATTTTGTGTGTATCGCTGATTTTTCTTTTTCACTTATTTTAAATAGTTTTTACTTTTAATCTAAAAATGTTTAATTTTTCAGACATTTTTTCCTCCGTGGATTTAAAATGTGGTCTCGGAGCATTGAAGCAAAGTCTTTGAGGCAACTGGTGCAGGTGTCTGTTATATATGCACCGTTCCTGCAGTCAAACATCTGGTACCAGTGCTGCAGGTCATTCACACTGACGGGTCATCACAACATCGATTGAAAGAAAGTTATCCACATCATTTATTTACTCAGTTACCATTATGGGATGTCTCAGTATGCCAGCAGGAACCTCCCTCTGTGTGGGACAGATGTCCCTGCAACACTCTTCAGGCAGTTTAAGATCCTGACCAGGTGCTCCCTGGTCAGGATCTTAAACTTGAAGATGGCGCCTGTGTTTGGCTTTGTCGCTGCTGCAGCTCACTGGAGGCGACAGTGCAGTTTTTCACTGTCTCACTCGTCTTTTCCACTATAACTTTTGCTCTTTTGTATTCTGACTTTGCTTCTGCTGCTCTAATTTATGATCAGGACACACTGTGAAACATCAGAGACTCAATGGAGAGCTACTGGGGCAGCTGGGACAGCTACAGAAAACCTCCTCCCTCACCCTCCGCTTGCCGCCTTTTATTGAAAACAGTTACAGTACACACAAGCACCTCCCATTGTAAACCCCCCCTGTGGTTCTAAAAGATAAGGCGCTATTTGTGTATGTGTGTGCACGTATGTGCGAGCATCTGTATGTGTGTGTGTGTGTATGTGAGTGTGTGTTTGTGTTTGGGGGTGCGTTTGTGTGACCTCCTGCCCACAAAAGGGTCATAAAAGGTCTGCTCACATTCTGTAACTTCTGTCGGTGCTATGGTAAACCAAATTTCCCGGAGGAGCCCACCCGAGGGATTAATAAAGTTTAATCTAATCTAAAGGCAGGAAGTTTACTAAGCAGGAAACAGAACCTTCACCCAGGATGTGCCTATGATAAAACACTACAGCCGCCCCGCCAACAGACAGGCCGGGGAGGGAGTCTTTGATCCTGCTGCTGCAACTAAGACTTACAACTGTAAGTAACACAATGACAACCTTTAACAGTTTGACTCCAACAACTCCCAATCAGGCTGACTGCAGCAGCCATCACAAGCCCCCGCCCTCTCCTCCACCCTCTCCTCCACCCTCTACACCCTGTCCTCCACCCTCACCACGCTCTCCCCCATCCTCCCCTCTACCCTCTCCACCACCCTCTACACCCTCTCGTCCACCCTCTCCACCCTCGCCTCCACGCTCTCCCCCATCCTGGTTCGATCCCTGGGCTCTCTGTCCTGGTCGTTGTGTCCTTGGGCAAGACACTTTACCCTACTTGCCTACTGGTGTTGGCCAGAGGGGCCGATGGCGCGATATGGCAGCCTCGCTTCTGTCAGTCTGCCCCAGGGCAGCTGTGGCTACAACCGTAGCTGCCTCCACCAGTGTGTGAATGCGAGAGTGAATGAATAGTGGCATTGTAAAGCGCTTTGGGTGCCTTGAAAAGCGCTATATAAATCCAATCCATTATCCTCTCCTCCACCCTCTCCTCCACCCTCTCAATGCTCTCCACCACCCTCCCCACCCTCTCCCCCATCCTCTCCTCCACCCTCTACACCCTCTCCTCCACCCTCTCCACGTTCTCCCCCATCCTCTCCTCTACCCTCTCCTCCACCCTCTACACGCTCTCCCCCATCCTCCCCTCTACCCTCTCCACCACCCTCTACACCCTCTCGTCCACCCTCTCCACCCTCACCTCCACGCTCTCCCCCATCCTCTCCTCCACCCTCTCCTCCACCCTCTCAATGCTCTCCACCACCCTCCCCACCCTCTCCCCCATCCTCTCCTCCACCCTCTACACCCTCTCCTCCACCCTCTCCACGTTCTCCCCCATCCTCTCCTCTACCCTCTCCTCCACCCTCTACACGCTCTCCCCCATCCTCTCCTCTACCCTCTCCTCCACCCTCTACACCCTCTCCTCCACCCTCCCACCCTCTCCACGCTCTCCCCATCCTCTCCTCTACCCTCTCCTCCACCCTCTCCACGCTCTCCCCCATCCTCTCCTCTCCCCTCTCCTCCACCCTCTACACCCTCTCCTCCACCCTCCCACCCTCTCCACGCTCTCCCCATCCTCTCCTCTACCCTCTCCTCCACCCTCTCCACGCTCTCCCCATCCTCTCCTCTACCCTCTCCTCCACCCTCTCCACGCTCTCCCCCATCCTCTCCTCTCCCCTCTCCTCCACCCTCTACACCCTCTCCTCCACCCTCCCACCCTCTCCACGCTCTCCCCATCCTCTCCTCTACCCTCTCCTCCACCCTCTCCACGTTCTCCCCCATCCTCTCCTCTACCCTCTCCTCCACCCTCTCCACGCTCTCCCCCATCCTCTCCTCTCCCCTCTCCTCCACCCTCTACACCCTCTCCTCCACCCTCCCACCCTCTCCACGCTCTCCCCATCCTCTCCTCTACCCTCTCCTCCACCCTCTCCACGCTCTCCCCATCCTCTCCTCTACCCTCTCCTCCACCCTCTCCACGCTCTCCCCCATCCTCTCCTCTCCCCTCTCCTCCACCCTCTACACCCTCTCCTCCACCCTCTACACCCTCTCCACGCTCTCCCCATCCTCTCCTCTACCCTCTCCTCCACCCTCTCCACGCTCTCCCCCATCCTCTCCTCTCCCCTCTCCTCCACCCTCTACACCCTCTCCTCCACCCTCCCCACCCTCTCCACGCTCTCCCCCATCCTCTCCTCCACCCTCTCCACCCTCGCCTCCACGCTCTCTAACCTGATGTGTGCTGCTATCGTTGTTTCTTTAATACCTCTCCCCTCTGTAGAGGGAGAAGCTCAGACTGAGTCAGCGCTGCCACCTGGTGGAAGAAAGCAGAAACTGCACTTCATGCTCAAACCAACCTGTGAACACTGAAACTCCCCGTGTGGTGGCCTGCGTCACAGATGATTGGACTAAACCTGATGTGCTGCACTGCTCGTGGTGATGACTGAAACCTCCGTGAGGCTGAACCGAGCGCTGAAGCTCCGCCCGCCTCGGCACACAGACTGGCTCCAGGTCAGCTGACGGCCTCTGTGTAAACAGAACGCTAATATGAGTGAGGCAGCAGCATGTCGGTGAAGGTTGAAGCCAATGGGCTGCTCACAGTGAGGAGCTCCGTGCAGCTGTCTGCTGCAGTCATTGTTTAAAAAACAACTTCTTCCTCTTTAATATTATTGATAACATTTTCTGTTTCCTGCCAAATGAATTATTAGTGTTTCATCTTTCATCAAATAAAGAAACCTTGAACACTTTAGCTGTGCTGTATGATGATTGGCCGGCACTTATTGCAGCTCTCTCCCTGACACACCTGAACCCTTATTAATAAATAAACATGCTGAGCTGCGTGACACGATGTTGTGTCTGGAACATGTCTATGAATAAAACCGTTTGCATCAGTAACTGTGACAATGAATGAATGGGCAAATTTTCATGTTGGAGCGCTGACTTCAGCTCAGGAGAAGAAGCTTGAGGTGAGGTGGAGGTTTTGTAAAGATGGTGGCAGCGCTGAGCCTTTCCCTTGCATGATGATGTAACAGGTATGATCCTTCACTGCTTCAGTCTAAAGGTGCTGACATGAATCCAAATGTCCATCCAGCACCGGAAACACGTATGTTTCCTGTCTGTAGCCACATATGGAAGGGCGATGTCCATCCACTTTAGCCAAACACAGTGAGACATCATGGCGGCTCCACAAACCGGTGCCCGCCCTCATGTGTTTGAGACACACCTCAGTTGTAGAAGTTACACTCTATGATATCACCAAGGCTCAGCAGGGGAGTGCACACACCTGTGTGGTCAGAGCTGATGGTGACAGCACTGCATCCAAGCATGGTGAACCCGGACAGGTAAACAGGAAGTGTCTGGCAGGTTTAAACCGTCGATCATCACCACAGAACTGTGTTTTCTGAGCACGCTCACACTGCTTCAGCTGGGGACAGAGTTTAGTGAGCATGTCTGCTCTAGCAGATTAAGAGATCCGGTTTGAGTTTCCATCTCAAACCACCGGGTGGCGCTTCTGTGTCATTGCTGATTACCTGAGTGCATGTGCAGCAGGTGTGGCTTAGATCCTGGGTTAGCTTTGTATGTCTGTGGCTGTTGTGTGTTCCACTCATTACAATCAGCTGATTGCTGACAGAGAAACGCTGCACAGTGATTGGATGTTTAAGTGTGATTGCAGCTTTCCTCCACCAGAGGGCGTTCACGAGTTAAAGGTTCTTCAGCTGTGCAGAGAGCAGAAAGTTTGTCTCATCTGTGTGTGTGTGTGTGTGTGAGTGAGCATGAGCCAGAGGCAGACAGATGGATCCAGGAGAGCGGCGCTAACTGGATGTCGGTAAGCTCAGAGTTCAAAGGTCGTGGCGTGGCTGCAGCTCATGGGTGGCTGAGCGTGAACATCAGGACGTTTCCAGACTGCAGCAGCAGATCAGTGATGGACTTTGAGCTGTGGACGGGTCACACCAGAAGTTTGCTCAGTTGAAGTTTGTTTTCCTGTCACATGGTGGCGTTAGTCTCCGCCCATCAGAGACCCTTTAACCGTCCTCCTGCTCCCGCTGATGGGTGCAGCCTGAGCGGACTCTCTGTGTCAGACTGCCTGAGCTCGCAGGTCGTCAGCAGACACTCTGTAGGTCTCCCCCAGTCTTCATCGTCAGCTCCATCTCCCAGTGAGCTCGGGTCCATTGCTATAGCAACGGGTTGCCATGGGCAACGAGACACAGCCAGCACCAGTCAGCATCCTCCTCCTCCTCGCAGTTGTTGTGAGAGGCAGGCAGGCAGAGGGGAGAGAAGGCGCGGCGCGTGCAGAACAGCAGAGACGAGAGGAGAAGAAAGACGCTTTCCTCTCCCTGCCACCGGAATAAAACCCAAAAAGCAAAATAAAGACATCAGCATCCAGTCAGACGCCTGCATTCTGCTGTCTGCGTCTCGGAGCGCAACAAGAGGATGGCAACAACTTGTTCATGCAGGAAAGTGTCTGTTCAGTGCAGGCGGTGACCCCGACGCCAAACCTGCTGCCGCCAAGCAAGAGTGCGCCGACATCACCTGCTGCCGCTGCAGGGTGAGTCCAACTTCCTGTCAATCTCATTCTACCTGAATCGTGCCTGTCAGGCGTCCTGTGGGTGCAGAGCAGCAGGGTTCAGGGTGGTGCAGCGAGGTGAGCCGTGGACCTCGCCGTGTCGTTTCCATTGGCACAAAACATCAGCTTCTAATTTCTGTGACATTGTAGCAACAATGTCGCCTTGTGATAGCAACCGTTTCATATGTTAGAAGGTTTCACCCCGAGGAGCATGGTCATGTTTGATCCCCGAGACCATTCAGACCCACAGACCTGTGGAGAGCGTGTGTGTGTGTGTGTGTGTGTGTGTGTGTGTGCGTCTGTGGTCTTTTGACTGTGCCTTTATAATGGCAGCTACAGGTGGGGGCTGCAACTCTCTCGCACTCGTTTGCAGCTCTGTTTGAGTTAATGGAAGCAGACCTGACTGACCACAGACACTGACCACAGGCACTGATCACAGACACTGACCACAGACACTGATTACAGACACTGACCACAGGCACTGACCACAGACACTGATCACAGACACTGACACAGGTACTGACCAAAGACACTGACCACAGACACTGATCACAGATACTGATCAAAGACACTGATCACAGACACTGATCACAGACACTGACACAGGTACTGATCACAGACACTGATCACAGACACTGACCACAGGCACTGACCACAGGCACTGATCACAGACACTGATCACAGACACTGATCACAGGTACTGATCACAGACACTGACCACAGACACTGACCACAGGCACTGACCAAAGACACTGACCAAAGACACTGATCACAGACACTGACCACAGGCACTGACCACAGACACTGATCACAGGCACTGACCAAAGGCACTGATCACAGACACTGACCACAGGCACTGACCACATGTACTGACCACAGGTACTGACCACAGACACTGATCACAGGCACTGATCACAGACACTGACCACAGGCACTGACCACAGGCACTGACCACAGACACTGATCACAGACACTGATCACAGGCACTGACCAAAGGCACTGACCACAGACACTGACCACAGGTACTGACCACAGACACTGATCACAGGCACTGATCACAGACACTGACCACAGGTACTGACCACAGACACTGATCACAGACACTGACCACAGACACTGATCACAGGCACTGACCACAGGCACTGATCACAGACACTGATCACAGGCACTGACCACAGACACTGACCACAGGTACTGACCACAGACACTGACCACAGGCATTGATCACAGACACTGATCACAGACACTGACGACAGGTACTGATCACAGGCACTGACCACAGACACTGACCACAGATACTGACCACAGATACTGACCACAGCACTGATCACAGACACTGACGACAGGTACTGACCACAGACACTGATCACAGACACTGACCACAGGTACTGACCATAGACACTGACCACAGACACTGACCACAGGTACTGACCACAGACACTGATCACAGGCACTGACCAAAGGCACTGACCACAGGTACTGACCACAGGTACTGACCACAGACACTGATCACAGACACTGACCACAGGTACTGATCACAGACACTGACCACAGACACTGACCACAGGTACTGATCACAGACACTGATCACAGGCACTGACCAAAGGCACTGATCACAGACACTAAAACTAACTAACTTCAGACGTGCCGCTGATCGTCGTTCGAGCGGGGAAAAGTGTTTCCTTTCATTCACAGGTTTACCGACAAATTAAGTTTCAAGCTAACAACGAGACGCAACAAGCTGAGGATCAACGACTAGTCAAAGAAGGAAAAAGAATATGTTACACATACAGTGGGGCAAAAATGTATTTAGTCAGCCACCGATTGTGCAAGTTCCCCCACCTAAAATGATGACAGAGGTCAGTAATTTGCACCAGAGGTACACTTCAACTGTGAGAGACAGAATGTGAAAAAAAATCCATGAATCCACATGGTAGGATTTGTAAAGAATTTATTGGTAAATTAGGGTGGAAAATAAGTATTTGGTCACCTCAAACAAGGAAAATCTCTGGCTCTCACAGACCTGTAACGTCTTCTGTAAGACGCTTTTCTGTCCCCCACTCGTTACCTGTATGAATGGCACCTGTTTGAACTCATCATCTGTATAAAAGACACCTGTCCACAGCCTCAAACAGTCAGACTCCAAACTCCGCCATGGCCAAGACCAAAGAGCTTTCGAAGGACACCAGGAAAAGTATTGTAGACCTGCACCAGACTGGGAAGAGTGAATCTACAATAGGCAAGCAGCTTGGTGTGAAAAAATCAACTGTGGGAGCAATCATCAGAAAATGGAAGACATACAAGACCACTGATAATCTCCCACGATCTGGGGCTCCACGCAAGATCTCATCCCGTGGGGTCAAAATGATCATGAGAACGGTGAGCAAAGATCCCAGAACCACACGGGGGGACCTGGTGAATGACCTGCAGAGAGCTGGGACCAAAGTAACAAAGGTCACCATCAGTAACACACTACAACGGCAGGGAATCAAATCCCGCAGTGCCAGACGTGTTCCGCTGCTGAAGCCAGTGCATTTCCAGGCCCGTCTGAAGTTTGCCAGAGAGCACATGGATGATACAGCAGAGGATTGGGAGAATGTCATGTGGTCAGATGAAACCAAAGTAGAACTTTTTGGTATAAACTCAACTCGTCGTGTTTGGAGGAAGAAGAATACTGAGTTGCATCCCAAGAACACCATACCTACTGTGAAGCATGGGGGTGGAAACATCATGCTATGGGGCTGTTTTTCTGCCAAGGGGACAGGACGACTGATCCGTGTTAAGGACAGAATGAATGGGGCCATGTATCGTGAGATTTTGAGCCAAAACCTCCTTCCATCAGTGAGAACTTTGAAGATGAAACGAGGCTGGGTCTTCCAACATGACAATGATCCAAAACACACCGCCCGGGCAACAAAGGAGTGGCTCCGTAAGAAGCATTTGAAAGTCCTGGAGTGGCCTAGCCAGTCTCCAGACCTCAACCCCATAGAAAATCTGTGGCGGGAGTTGAAAGTCCGTGTTGCTCGGCGACAGCCCCAAAACATCACTGCTCTCGAGAAGATCTGCATGGAGGAATGGGCCAAAATACCAGCTACTGTGTGTGCAAACCTGGTAAAGACCTATAGTAAACGTTTGACCTCTGTTATTGCCAACAAAGGTTATGTCACAAAGTATTGAGTTGTATTTTTGTTATTGACCAAATACTTATTTTCCACCCTGATTTACCAATAAATTCTTTACAAATCCTACCATGTGGATTCATGGATTTTTATTTCACATTCTGTCTCTCACAGTTGAAGTGTACCTCTGGTGCAAATTACGGACCTCTGTCATCATTTTAGGTGGGGGAACTTGCACAATCGGTGGCTGACTAAATACTTTTTTGCCCCACTGTACCAACAGACCTTCCTGCAGTGCCTTCAACGGCCACCAGGGGAGGCTTTGACTCACTGATGTAAACCATAGACTGTATATAAACAATGGCTATCATAGGGTAGTGACCCCACTTCCTGCGTCTTTGTGACTCTGATGGGAGTGTAGTCTTCGACCTTTGTGGTTTATTCAGTTGGACCTGAGAGCAGAAACTCATCATGAAGGTGTCAGCTGAGCGTTGTGGGAACAGGAAGTTTGCATCTAAAATAAACTCACAGAGATTCACAAATGTTCGCACACAGAAAGACCTGAAACTCTATTTAATACCTAATAACCACCATTTAGTGAAACTGGTCTGTGCTCAGAATCAGAGCCACGCCTCTGTGACATCATCAGCACAGAGTTTCTGAATGTCTGTTATTTATTTATACATTTACTCATATGAAACTAATTGAACACTGATCACCTGGGGACAGGAAGTCACACCCATCTCTGATACCAACACACCTGATCAGAAGAACTGGACTGGAACAGCAACCCAGCAGTGATGGGTCAAATTACCTTTATTACCTTTGACCTTTTTGACCTTTGTGGAGAAGCTGTGGCTTTGTGTCAAAAGAGTTAAACTGCACCAATCACAGCAGAAGCTAAACAGCACAAGACTGAAGATCAAAGGTCACACTTCAGCTATGATTTAAAAGTGTGATGGGAGATCATGACGCATCATCAGGATATCTTGGTAGTGTAAAGGCAGAGCAGGTCATCTGCAGATCAGAAGGTTGGTGGTTCGATCCCTGTCTGCTCCAGTCACCATGTCTTGGCTAAGATGTTACATCAGGTTGCTCTCTGATGCGTGTGTTAGCTGAAAAGCATAGAAAACGTGCTCGTGTGAGTGGGTGAACGAGGCAAGTTGTATCGGGTGCTCAGATGAGAACCTGTCCATGTTTTGTTTTTTGGATGCCAAACCACCAAAGACACATTTGTAACCAGCAGCTGTGATGGATTTTTAAAGGCTGAGCAGAAACACGCCCGCACATGTCTGCTGCTTTGAAATCCATAAAGTATATCAGTTTGAGTGACTGCTATTCATTTCTTGGAATTTGTAAGTAACTGTGATATTGTTTTACACGGTAAACACATTTTTGTGCATTTCATTTTGTTGGAAAGGTCACAGAATCATGACTTTAATAAACACTTCACTGCAAAGTCCGAGGGACGTAATGTAACAGCAAGGATGTGTAAAAGGGAGGAGCTGACATGAGACAGAGACACAAAGAGACAAAAGGACAAAGCCGCAAAGGGACATAGAGACAAAAAGACAAAACGACAAAAAGACAAAGTGATAAAGACACATATGCATAAAGACACAAAAAGACAAAGACACAAAAAGACACAAAAAGACAAAGAGACAAAAAGACAAAGAGACAAAAAGACAAAGAGACAAAAAGACAAAACGACAAAAAGACAAGACACAAAAAGACAAAGACACAAAAAGACACAAAAAGACAAAGAGACTAAAAGACAAAGAGACAAAAAGACAAAACGACAAAAAGACAAGACACAAAAAGACAAAGAGACGAAAAGACAAAGCGATAAAGACACATATGCATAAAGACACAAAAAGACAAAGACACAAAAAGACAAAGAGACGAAAAGGCAAAGGGACAAAGAGACGAAAAGACAAAGGGACAAAGAGACAAAAAGACAAAAAGACAAAACGACAAAAAGACAAAGCAATAAAGACACATATGCATAAAGACACAAAAAGACAAAGACACAAAAAGACAAAGGGACAAAGAGACAAAAAGACAAAACGACAAAAAGACAAAGTGATAAAGACACATATGCATAAAGACACAAAAAGACAAAGACACAAAAAGACACAAAAAGACACAAAAAGACAAAGAGACTAAAAGACAAAGAGACAAAAAGACAAAGAGACAAAAAGACAAAACGACAAGACACAAAAAGACAAAGAGACGAAAAGACAAAGCGATAAAGACACATATGCATAAAGACACAAAAAGACAAAGACACAAAAAGACACAAAAAGACAAAGAGACTAAAAGACAAAGAGACAAAAAGACAAAGAGACAAAAAGACAAAACGACAAAAAGACAAGACACAAAAAGACAAAGAGACAAAAAGACAAAGCGATAAAGACACATATGCATAAAGACACAAAAAGACGAAAAGACAAAGCGATAAAGACACATATGCATAAAGACACAAAAAGACAAAGACACAAAAAGACAAAGAGACGAAAAGGCAAAGGGACAAAGAGACGAAAAGACAAAGGGACAAAGAGACAAAAAGACAAAACGACAAAAAGACAAAGCAATAAAGACACATATGCATAAAGACACAAAAAGACAAAGACACAAAAAGACAAAGGGACAAAGAGACAAAAATACAAAGCGATAAAGACACATATGCATAAAGACACAAAAAGACAAAGACACAAAAAGACAAAGGGACAAAGAGACAAAAAGACAAAACGACAAAAAGACAAAGCGATAAAGACACATATGCATAAAGACACAAAAAGACAAAGACACAAAAAGACACAAAAAGACAAAGAGACTAAAAGACAAAGAGACAAAAAGACAAAGAGACAAAAAGACAAAACGACAAAAAGACAAGACACAGCGATAAAGACACATATGCATAAAGACACAAAACGACAAAGACACAAAAAGACACAAAAAGACAAAGAGACTAAAAGACAAAGAGACAAAAAGACAAAACGATAAAGACACAAAAAGACAAAGACAAAAAGGTACAAAGACACAAAAAGACAAAACGACAAAAAGACAAAGTGATAAAGACACATATGCATAAAGACACAGAAAGACAAAGACACAAAAAGACAAAGACACAAAAAGACAAAGAGACAAAATGTAGTGCTGTCAGCGTTAATCTCGGATTTACGGACCGCCCCGTGCGTGGGGCTGCATTAATGAGCTAACTGCGCTAACACATTGACACCACGCAGCCCCACGAACGGGGCGAACAGAGAAACTCGCTGACGGCGATTTGTTGCGTTAATGCGGTTATGGCGTTAATGTCATTTTAACAAGATTAACACTGACAGCACTAACAAAAAGACAAAGAGACAAAAAGAAAAAGAGAGAAAGACATAAAGGGACAAAGAGACGAAAAGACAAAATGACAAAAAGACAACAGAGCTAACTCGCTGATGGCAATTTGTTGCGTTAATGTGGTTTTGGCGTTAACGTCATTTTAACGAGATTAACACTGACAGCACTAACAAAAAGACAAAGATACAAAAAGACAAAGCGATAAAGATACATATGCATAAAGACACAAAAAGACAAAGGGACAATAAGACAAAGGGACAAAGAGACAAAAAGTAGTGCTGTCAGCGTTAATCTCGAATTTACGGACCGCCCCATGCGTGGGGCTGTATTAACGAGCTAACTGCGCTAACACATTGATGCCACGCAGCCCCACGTACGGGGCGAACGGAGCTAACTTGCTGACGGCGATTTGTTGCGTTAATGTGGTTTTGGCGTTAACGTCATTTTAACGAGATTAACACTGACAGCACTAACAAAAAGACAAAGAGACAGAGTTGGAGTTGGCTGAAGCCACGGTGATGCGAGGACGTCTGCAGGCTCAGAGTGAATCAGCTGTTTCTGGGACTGAACTGATTGTCCTCTTGCTCACATGTTTGTCAGCTGATCTGAATCTGAATCTCTGCACCGCCGTCGAGCTTACTTCATATGAAAGGCCGTGATTGACGTGTGAAGCTCTTCCCATCGCAGGTTTAAAGAAACTGCAGCATGAAAATGTTTTTCACACCATCAGAGTCAAAAGTGTTAAAACAGACTGTGAGCCACGCTGACGCCAAATCTGTCGACGTGTTTCATCCAAAAACAGTCCGAGTGTGGACTGCACATGCTCAGTACCAACCTGAGACAGAACAGAGGAGCTGTCAGAATATTTATATCCACACCCTCCTGTTTTAACTTCATTTATATTTAGATGAACTGATCCATGTGTGAGATCCATATTTAATTACAGTTCTGAGACAACAGACGCACAGAAATAGACTCAGAAACAGGACGGATTTTTATACTTGACTGATTCTGATTCAGTGGAATTCTCTTTATTGGGTCCTCCTCACCTTTCATGGGAGACATTAACAGATCAGCCAAAAAATGAGGAGATGCAGGTGGGTTACAGAGACATTACAGAGGTTAGAGACGCACTCCAACAGTAAAGAGGAGAACAGTAAAGTAAGAGAGACGCAGAAAGTAAACATGAACAAACATAAGGAGACGACCCATTCTCACACAAAGGAAAAACATGAGATGCAGGATGACCTCAAAGACATAAAAACATGTAAAAGATGGAAAACGGGCAGAAATAGGCGCTAAGAGCAGGTTTCCCACACACTGAATAAACCTGTTGGATTAGCAACCGTTTCTCTGTTCTGGGCACAGACGGACTCGATGTGGAGGCCGGGTGTGGCTGAGACCGAGCACCAGACTGGATGACAGATTCAATCTGTGCAGGTCTCAAAAACAGCGTTTAATCCAAGAGAATCACAATCAACCTGAAATATGAAGAGGGGCAGTGACAGCGCAGCACTTCCTGCTGTCACAGAGACACATTTCATCAGGAGGGAGATGAGAAACAGAGAAAGTAATTACAGCGCTGAAATAAAGTGAGATGAAGTGCAGACGGAGAAAACAGGTCCGATAGCTGAATTCAAAGTCATTAACTGCAAACAGAGAGAGTCACAAAAACACAAGGAAACATTCAGATCTGAGAATGCAGGGCTCAGATAACCTGAAGAAAAGTTCATGAAACTGAAACAAGTGTGACTGTTCAAGGCACGAACCCTCCAACCTCCAGGGTTACGCCTCTGTCTGATTAGCCACAGTTCATACTGTAACAGTTCTGATGATGCATACTGTGCATTAGAATTAACCCGACAGTGATTTTATTCAATAACTGACTTATTTTTGTCTGTAAAAACAAACCTTCTCAGACCTGGACATGATTATTGATTTCAGGAAGTCATAGTTCCCCACCTGCTGTCATTACCGCTGCAGACAGTCAGACTGTGGACAGGTATTTAGTAGGGGTGCAACGATACACAAAATTCACGGTTCGGTTCGATACTTTGGTGTCACGGTTCGATATTTTTTCGATACAAAAAAATGTTCATGCTTTTTTCATTTGTCATTTATTAAAATTATAAATATATATTTTAACTCAAAAGTACAGTTTTTAAATTTAATGTTGCTGAAACAACAAAGTAATAAAAAAAATTAATCTATCTGATGGAGAAATCCCGCATCTTTGGAAAAGAGAGTTTATTACAGAGAAATGGCTCTTTCCAAAATAAAAGCTATACTATACGCTTCTTCTGGGCTATATTCTCAGCAGAAGTTAAACATATCAGGTCCCCATAAGGAGAATCCTGTGCTAACGGCTGTCTAAATGACTCGGGTAAAGTGTGTAGCAAGCGTGCTTGTTGTTTTTGTCTGCTTCCACTTGTCTTTGCACTAGGATGCTGTCGGAGTAAATGTGCAGTCATATTCGTTGTGTTCCCACTAGTGCTGTCAGCGTTAATCTGAAATGACGTTAATGCCACAACACGGCAAATCTCCATTAACGAGCTACCGCCGATCGCCCCGTGCGTGGGGCTGGACGGCCAACACGTTAACGAGCTAACTGCGCTAACACACTAGCTCCTACCCATGTAATTGAGCATTGCGTGGCAAATCCAACATACTGTTTTACTTTAGTCCATGACTCGCTTACCTTCAGGGTCATACGTCACATGAAAACCAAAATAGTTCCAAAGGCCAGATCTGAATGAGGGTGGGGGAGGTTCAGTTTGCCATGTTGAACCTCCCCCACGAGCTTAACTTCTGTCTTGCTAGCTTGCCCTGCGCTCAGTGAATCTGCACTCGACTACTCTGCCTAGGCTGCACTGTCGAGCGCAGATCCACTGAGCGCTCAACACAGACAGCATCGTCAGAAGGAAAGTTGATAAAATAAATTAAAAATGTTGTATTGTTCGATACATATGCGTACCGAACCGAAAGCACTGTATCGAACGGTTCAATATCGATACGAGTATCGTTGCACCCCTAATATTTAGGCGTTGTTCCATAAACTGTGCTTCGAGCCTCACACTGAGGCCACCACCAAAACATTCAGTACAGTCTGTTCTTTTTAAAGGAAATTAGAACTTGTAATGTCTCGTCTGAAACGCTGCTTGGTTTGGTAACATGACTGACGAACACGAATTGGCTGGAACGTCTGGTAGAAACTGCCAGAAAACTCTCAGGGCGTTTGCAAGACAGGCTTTTAGCCATTTATAGGATGCATGTGCTGGGGAAGGCTCCGTCTGTTATGAATTGTTTTAACCACTCACTTCACAGAGAGTTTGTGCCATTATCCTCCGTTACCCTTGTTTTCCTGAGCCCAGTGAGAGCTGCTGCCACACTGATACGACTTTGTGTCGATGATTAGCACCACGATCAGCCTGCAGTGTGAAGCACAGCTGGACCTCAGAAAACATCTGCATGTTAGGCCCACCCTCCTCCTTGCTCTCTGTGGCGGTGACGGTCTCTCGGCTGTCCACCTGCTGAGGTGACTTATCGACGAGCTGTCGGGCATCGCCGTGGCAACAATCACTTTCCCTCATTAGGAAACACACAGTGGTCGCGTTGCTGCTGTTGAAAGCTGGGAAACATTTTCTGTTGTATTTTTCTTATTTATTACACCGTGAATAAAGATTTCCTATTTTTGGTAACCTTGATGACCGCACTGCTTTAAAGCATCTGCTGTTTAAACCTTCATCTGATGGAAAATAAAAACACAGAGTAGCTTTTCTCAAAGTTACAAAAGAAGGTCTCCAAAGGTTGATTCTGTTCATTTGGACGTAACGGTTTCAGTGGGAGAAACATTTCATCAACATCCAAGTGACTTCTTCAGTCTCAGCTGACTGTTTCCTCAATCTTATATCCTACCCTGGAACGCCACCAAGCCATTGGTTCAGGTATGTGGATGACACCTGGGTGAAAATCAGATCTCAGGACGTTCCACATTTCACGGATCACATTAACTTGGTGGACCGACACATCAAATTCACCAGGGAGGATATGAACAGGGGCAGGTTAGCCTTCTTAGACTGTGAGATTTCCATCAGTAATGGGGGACATCTAAAAGCTGACGTGTACCGTAAACCTACACATACTGATCAGTATCTAAGGTTTGACTCTCATCATCCACTGGAGCACAAACTGGGCGTCATCAGGACGCAACACAGAGCGAACACCATCCCCACTGACACAGCAGCCAGGGAGGCAGAAGAACGCGGAGTCAAGGGGCCATTTACGTGAAAAGGGAAAGACCATCTCTGAATCGAGGAGGGGGCCTAAGGGTACGGCCTTAACGCCCACTCACATCCTACCCTACTACAGTGGTGGGTCTTATCACCAATGGTGATGAGACGGCCTACAGGGAGGAGGTCAGCGCCCTGACCCACTGGTGTCAAGACAACCATCTCACCCTCAACGTCGCAAAGACAAAGGAGTTGATAGTGGACTTCCGGAGGTGCAGAGAAGTACACACCCCCATCACCATCAACGGCGCTGCTGTGGAGAGAGTGAGCAGCTTCCGGTTCCTTGGTGTACACCTGGCTGAGGATCTTACGTGGTCAGTACACACAAACAAAACAGTGAAGAAGGCGCAGCAGCGCCTCTTCTTTCTCAGGAGACTGAAAAGATTCGGCATGAGCCCCCGCATCCTCAGGACCTTCTATCATTGTGCCATTGAGAGCATCCTCACTGGATGCATCACCACCTGGTACGGCAACAGCACCGCCTACAACCGCAAAGCTCTCCAGCGAGTAGTGCGGTGCTCTGAACGGATAATTGGAGGTGAGCTTCCCTCCCTCCAAGACATCTACAGGAAGCGGTGCCTGAGGAAAGCGGGGAGGATCATCAAGGACTCCAGTCACCCCAGCCATAAACTGTTCAGACTACTTCCATCAGGAAGGAGGTTCTGCAGCATCCGGTCCCGTACCAGCAGACTGAGAGACAGCTTCTTCCACCAGGCCATCAGACTGCTGAACACGTCATAGACACCTCAGCTTCACTACTGGAACTTTAACATTATGCACTCCATACTGTACAGTAATGCCACTGTTTTGCACATGTCTCAACTCTGTATATTTTTATACATTTTATTTATTGTTTACTCTATTTAATTTGTAAAATATGTGTACACACACACACACACACACACGTAGAAAAATATTTAGTATACACATCCAGAAATGCATATACTATTATATATTGTACATATATTTATTAGTTTCAGATGTAGCCATTCTTGTATTTTGCTTGTTTACATTATTGTATTTTGCACAACTCTGTTGCTTGTGAAGCTCGCACACAAGAATTTCACTCACATGTGCTGTACCAATGTACCTGCACACGTGATGTGACAATAAAAGTGATTTGATTTGATTTGACATCCTGGGCCATCTGACCTCAGGAAATCACATGATAAGGTGGGGCCAGGTTTCACAATGAGCTAACCCGAAACCCTGGCTGATTGGGACCCACACCAGCTTTCACACCTCGGCTCATGTGATTAGGTAGAGGATCATCAGGGGTCTTTTGTCCCTCTGTGGGGGGAAACTCCCACTAGGTTTATATCTGGGACTCTCCACCATTTGACCTTAGAACTGAAGAAGCTTCTCGGATGAGAGGTGAAACGTCTTCAAGCAACTTAAAGAAGTCCAGACGCTTTTCTTTCCAAGCTCCTTTGACTACGATGACCTGGATGACTGAGAACCTTCACAGACATAAGTCTTGAAATAAGTCGTAAAATTGAGCAAAGCGTCAAGGCCAGGTTTTCTTAATAAAGGGCCTTCCAGGGTGGCAGACTGGGGCACACTTAACCCTTTAAAGCCGGTCGGAGCGGGCACGCTCCGTTTTGCGTAACTATTTTTAAATCCTGGTAGCACTGCAACCACGTAAGCTAGCGCAATAAGGTTTATTTGCATATGAAACCGGAGGAGTTGTACTTACATCTGATGCCATCAGCTTGCCCTCGGTCACGGTTTCCTTCCACATATAGCTTTGCAAAAACTGCATAAAAAGCTCTTGCAGCAACAAAAACATAATATTCCTGAAACACGCTTTGCCGATCCGATCCCTGTTTGTAACACTTCAGCGCGAACTATCGCCGCATGTCCGCCATGACCTGCCCGAAACCGGAAGTGACGTCATTTTGGGGAAATGTAGTTTTTTTACCATCAGGGCCTTATGAGCCTGGTGGTCTTAACTTTGACTTTATGACTTTCTGTGTCGTTTCTGGGATGCTTAGGACTCATATTGCACTGCTGGAAATAGTTTGTTTTGATGCACATGCTGTTTTTTTGCAAATTTGCACTATAATATTTATTTTCGTTTTTCCTGCAGTATAAAAAAATTGGTGTATTTCAAAAATAAAACTATGAAGACACTTAAAATAAATTTCCTGTGGTAGGAAACTATTTTGTGCAACGTTTTTGTATTTACAGTTTTGAGGGATAAACTTCTTAAATTTCTCTAACTAGAAATGTATGTTAAAAAAAAAAACGATTTTCAATTTTTTTGTAGTTTATTGCACTTTTTTGCAATTTATGTAATTACTATGCACTTAATGCAGACATATTATTAA
Organism: Diplotaxodon limnothrissa; assembly: GCF_057381915.1. NCBI lineage: Eukaryota > Metazoa > Chordata > Actinopteri > Cichliformes > Cichlidae > Diplotaxodon > Diplotaxodon limnothrissa. The sequence continues at coordinate 539,203 of NC_140616.1, read as the reverse complement.
AATCTGGGCTATAATGGTTGTATTGATGTATATCAATTTGAAATGGCTCCACAGCATGTAAAAATATAATATAAGCTCTGGCGGAATTGGTTCTATGGTAGGTCTTAAAGGGTTAAAATAGAACTGATGGTCTTATAAAGTGCGTGGGGATTATGACAATTTGATGCAATCACCTGAGAAAAATGGCTGTTTTTCTAATTTTTCACTGTATTTTGATAACATTTCCAACAGTCCTTTAACATTTCAAAAGAAACCTGCAGTTTGTCCTCTGCTCTCCTACATTGACGTCTGACCGCTCAGTGGATTCATTTAACCAGGGCTGGGGAACAGGTTTAGGCCGCCTGGTTTTTAATGGGGCCATAATGTTTAGGGTCTTAGTACAGGTTTCTTGGAACTGCAAAACCAGCTCCTCCAGACTAAGTCCTAAAGTAATTTCGGGGTCAATAAAAGCATTTTTTCTATAAAAGTTGAGGAGAGCAGCAGTGGAAGAAATAAAAATTTGACAGCACCTGGTGGAGCGCGAGCTGTAAACTCATGCACAAGAGAAATGTCAAATAAAACAGGGTTGTGATCAGAAAACACAGAATCCCTAATTTCCAAATTAAAAACAGATAAACCGCACGATAACACCCGGTCAAGAGTGTGCTGGCGTGTAGGGCCTTGTACAGACTGTACAAGGTTAAAAGACTTAAAAACTGCTGAGCAAGCAGTCCTTCAGAGCAGCAGACATGAAAATTAAAATCACCAACTATTAAAATCTGATCATATTTGGGCACAATGTCAGCCCAGAAACATGAAAAGTCATTTAAAAAGTCTTTGTTAAACTTCGGTGGTTGGTAGATTACCGCACACACAACCGGTTGAAAACGTCCCAGTTCAAACATCAGAAGTTCAAAAACGGAGGGGGGAACCGGTGCATGGAGTTGCTTGCAATGAAAGTTATTTTTAAAAATATATTCCTCCTCCTCTACCTGATATCCTTGGAGCATTTAAAAATGAGCAGTCGAAGGGTAATAGTTCAGAAATGAAGCTAGACTCATCCATGTCTCAGTCACAAAAGGAGATCCAATCGTTTTACTTGCTATGCACCGGGCATTTATTAAAGCCATCCACACTGGAGCTGGAGTCTGGGCAGAAGTTGTCTGTGGAGCCCAAGTTAATGGGCACAAATGCACAAAGTTTATTCCACAACGCCCAAGACGTGAAAAGCAGGCTCACCTCCACACGAGCCCACGACAGGAACCAGACAAGGGGCAACAGGATCCAGGAGATGCCTTGGGATGGGATGGAACAGACCATAATCCACTGGAGCACCGCTCGAGAAAAAGCAAGGCAAGCTTTAAGCTTCACTAGCCGACCGGCTACGTTTACCGCGGCGTCTGCGATGATGCGTCGGAGCAGGAGGAAGCGCGCCGCGTAGCAGGTAAGCAGGAACATCAGCCAGGGGTGGTGGATACCCTGTTGTTTGTTCTTGCTGATTAGTGCGAAAATATTGAAGATTCAAAAGTTTTTGTTAATAATCTATTTAGTCCTTAAAATACTGATGTGCAGGATCTCCCTCAGGCCTCAAAGAAGAAAAACGGACAGCTCCTGTGTTGACTAGAACAACAGGCCAGCAGGTCAACAGGAAACAGGGTATCAAAAAGGGCAGGTGAGGGTCACCTGGGACATTCAGACCTTAAGGCTCAAGACTGAAACCAGCA
>NC_140616.1:437500-530000 GCF_057381915.1 Diplotaxodon limnothrissa | reverse complement strand
CTGCTGCTGTCTCTCCAGCACAGCCTCAAAATATCACCCTTCACTTCAGAGCTCTGAGTCTGGGAGCTTTTCTTCTTAGCGAAGAGTTCCAGTGGCTCACACCAGTCGCTTTTACTGGTCTGTGTTCAAATTGTGGGTTTTAACAACACTGGCTTGAAGTTGCCCTACAGCCAATCCTGACACACTTACACATTACTGCTGTAATAATAAGAATCTGTTCATTTATATAGCACACACTCAAGTCTGCTGCTCCACCCACAAATGCATTGCCCTTATAAATATGGCACCCTTTAAAATAAACAGACTTTCCACCTGAGAAGAAGCATCGTATCAAAGAAGCAATAAGCGACTAATAACTCCTGTACTCTTTTTAGTTTGTCAAAATACTTCTGAGAGTCACTTTAGTCCCAGAGAAAGGCAAATAAAAGAAACACTTTGTTTCAACTGGAGATCGTTTTGCGACCGACACAGGAGCCCAAAACGATTGGACGCTTTGAAACTGCTGTTTGTTCTGCAGACGCTGAACAACCATGCATGCACTGTCACTGAGAGTGGCTTATGGAGAGATCCACTGTGTGAGTGGTCTCAAGAGGGCACGCAGCATCCTACGGGACTGCACACACCCAGGACACCGGGTGTTTAAGCTGCTGCCGTCTGGCAGGAGGTTCAGGCTGCTGAGGTCCCGAACAAATAGACTCAAGGACAGCTTTTACAACAGGGCAATAGCCCTGATCAATGTAAATAGCTGACCTGACTGGATACCTCCCTGGACTTTTTAGGGGGAGGTAACAATGTTTAAAACGATAACAATAATATTTATATTTATAACAAGGTGCAATAATAATTAATGTGCAATAATAACAGTGTGCAATACACATACACTTATTCTTCTTTTTTATACTAAGTTAATGTACTGTGTTGTGTTGTTTGTTACGTTGTGATGTGTCATATCGTGTCGTGTTGTGTTATATGTAGTGCCGACGTAGGACAGTTTTTCCAATTTCATTGTACTACTGTACTATGTATGACTGTGCAATGACAATAAAGAGTTATCTTATCTTATCTTATGATGGAGCGAGCTGCTTCCTTACATCGAATCAGCAGTTACATCATAACTAAAAAAAGCTGTTTGTGCAGAATGTTGTCTCCAAAAAATCAGTTTGGACAAAAATGTGTGTGTGTGCGCGTGTGTGTGTGTCTGTGTGTGTGTGTGTGTGTGTGTGCGTGCGTGCGTGCGTGCGTGCGTGCGTGCGTGTGTGTCTACCATCATAGCTCTGCTGTCAAAGCCAAACTGGAGACTTGGTGGAACTACATCATCTGTTAATTGAATTCTTTCTTGCATGAAAGCAGCAACACACGCACGCACACACACACACACACACACACACACACAGTGAGGAAACAGTAGAGCAGTAAATTGACAGTATGTATAATCCAGGGATTTATTCGCGGCTCTCCTTCCTGCAGAATCTCAGTTTCCCAAAGTTACAACCGAAACGTTGCACGCAAGCGCGGACTTGCTGACAGCAGGTTACAGCTGACACAGCAGTCGCTGATTGGTCAGATTATGTCGGTCTCTGCGATGAATGTGATCGTTTTTTGCTATCAGGCTGTTGAACTGTCACTGACCCCCACCCTCCTGCCACCTTACTCACTGCCTCCAACCCTCCAAAACAAACACCAGTGACATACCCACACACACATTGCAGTGGACTGTTATCTGGAATGCTGCACGTGGCCAACACTAAACTTTACATTAAAGTAATCCAGTGTGCTGGACAAAGCTGCACAGAGGGGGTAATCATGGCAGCAACCAGCTCTAAGCACCAACATCAGGAAGGAGGAACAGGAGAAGCAAGGGCTCAGAGGAGATGTGGAGGGTGAAGGTAACAGTGGTCCCAGTGGTCCCAGTGCAGTGACTCACAGGCTAGGCGAGTGGCTCCAGCAGATCTCAGGAACAACATCAGAGATCTCTGTCCAGAACAGCGCAGTCCCAGGAACAGCTAAGATACTGTGCAGGACCCTCAAGCTCCCAGTCCTCTGGTAGAGGACCCGAGCTGGAAGGACAGACCGCCCGCAGGGGTGGTACACTCTTTATATATCTATATTAAACATATGTGCATGTATTATTGTCCATGTTCTGAGCCAGGCACCATTCATACCTGTCGGTCAGTAGAGCTCTGTGTCCAGGCTTCTTCTGTGGTGTTTACACTTCATCTTTGGATTTTCCTCTAAAAACATCTTCATGCTCATCCTGAGCCTGGTTGGAGGACGATGCTGCCGCCACCCGTGTTTCACTAAAGACTGACCGCCATGAAGGGGCAGTGCAGACTTCCTGTGTGCTGTACCTGCAGTGCAGATGTGTCATGAATAATCCAGGTGTGGTTGTTGTTCAGAGGCTGGACTGGCAGCAGGAAACACTGCTGTTAAAGGTGGAGTTTTAATTACTTTTCTTCTAGATGTTGCTGTCTGTGTGTTGTTGACTCGTTCCTGCTTTTATAATCAGGAACAGTTTGGAGTGTGGGTCTGGATTCAGGGAGCGCCCCCTGCTGGCTTTTCAAGGCTGCTGTTGTTTGACCTGCTGTCAAATCTTTGCTGTTATAAATGTGTGAAACAGCAGAGGAAACATTGAAGATTGATCCAAGTATCTGCCCAGGAGCTGATTAATTCAGTACAGAAAGCTTAGTGTGAAACAGGAAGTACGGCGATGGAGAGAACACGAACTTCCAAAATAAAAGTATGGATGGCTCATTATTTAACAGAATACATAGAGCAGTGGTTTTGGGTGGGATTGAATGGTTTTCCAAAATTGTAACATTTTCATTTTTCCTTCTTGATTTTGAACTTTTCCAAATAGTTTCCTGTCACAGTACCGAGTCTGCTGTGTTTGTGTTTCTGACTCTGTAATTATATTATTTGATTATTGTTGTTCGTTTGGTTTCCTGTAGTTCATAGTGGAGTCCTTCCTTCCTCAGTGTTGTGTGTAGTCTTTGTCCCGTGTCCCATGCTCCCTGTTTTAAGCTTGCATGTCTTGAGTTTGAGTCTGTGTGTTTCCTGTTTCTGTGTATCTAGATGTGCGTCCCCTCGTGTCGTTAGGTCTGATTAGTCCCAGCTGTTCCCCCCCCTGTTGTTGTCCTGCTTGTGGATTTAAACCCTATGTTGTCCTCTGTCCGTTGTCGTACCCTCATTGTGTTGTGTTTCCCTCCATGGCCCTGGTTTATTTTCTAGTTTGAGTTTCTTGTTTCTAGTTTAGTTTTGTGTGTTTGATGTGAGTTTTCCAGCAGTAAAGCTGCTGTTTGAGTTTATTCCTCCGTCTCGAGTCCTGCATTTGGGTCCCCATCCTGCCTGCCACACAACACTAACCGTGACATTTTCAGAGACTGGTCACAAAACAATGGCAACGACTGCCCCTCCATTATGTGGAGAGCTGGCTGTAGCTTAGGTGGTAGGGCAGGTTGATGGTTCAATCCCAGAGCACGACTTGTTGAGCCTGTTAGATGGAAACAGCATAGAAAGAGGATTTACCAAATTCAAACTAGAAATGACAGCAGAGGGGACAGAAGACCACCAAAGTGAGACAGGAAGTGACCAAACCAATGACCGACTCACATACCTGAAGGACGAGAATCCAAAGGAACAGGAAGAAGGTTGATATAAATGTAAACCAGGAACCAGCGACATGGAAAACCCTGAAACAAAAACATATTAGAAAGAGACCAAACTCCTGACATTTTCACTTCCTTGGTTTTGCCCCACTCTTTCCAAGAAGCTCTGGTTTCCAGTGGTTAGCTGGGCAAGCAGCTTTGTTTTCCCTGTTTTTCAGGTTGGCCCTGATCAGCATGCGAACAGCAGCCTGTTTACCTCATCAAACAAACTGGCCTTCAGAGCGGCTCCAGGCTGACGACCTCAGCCAGGAATCGATGCTGAGGCTGAGGAACCCTGAGAGGGAAGCTGAGGGTGATGCAGACAGGTCATGTGATGCTCTTTTCTCTCTTTGACTGACCCAGAGAGCATAACAACGATGGGACCAGACTCACCTGTGAACCAGTGGCGTGTCTAGAAAATTTTTGTTGGGGGGGCCAGGTAGGGGCACAGATTTGGAGAAGGGTGGCAGATGTAATTGGCAGATAATGTTAAAAACAATTCTACCAACCGTTAACCATAATTCAATAAAACTATAAACCTAATAACTGAATGCGCTTTTAACTCTTATTAGAATGAGATTTTAACCACTACGGTGCAAAGTTGTTAGATACTGCGTTGATAAAGTACAAGAGATACAATCAGTGCTCTGTCAGTATTTACTCAGCAGTCAAGGACAGCAATATTTGCATAGTATTTTTACTGACATATAGTGCACATATGTTTTGGGCAAAAACTTTTTTTAATATTAAAATACGAAAAAATTTTAACATACAATTGGCAAATTAGCCAATGCAAAACTTTATCTGCCTGTTAAAAAAACAAGATCATCTTCTCACAAACTGGTGTTTGATTGTGAAACAGGAAAAAAGTGGGGAAACAACTGAAAAGACGAACATTTGAATAAAACCTGAAAGCAAGTAAATACTTTCTATGCTGCCTTATGGTAAACTTTGGTAATATTGATAAAGAACAACACTGGCTGATGATGAAATACAGTCAGCTGGCATGGTGACACTGCCAGTATTAACCTGCAGGGCTGGACTGGGACAGAAAATCGGGCATTTTGACTACAGACCGGCCCACCAGGTATTAAAGCCATAAAGCCTTTGAATGAAAACAAACGCTGCTGTGACAGTGATGTACAGTCTTGTTGGTATATGTATGATTTCTATACATTTTACGTCAGATAAAAACTTTCAGATAATTATTTAATAAAAGCTAGACATTTTAAATGAGAATAAGAAAGAAAAGTATTTCTTTGTGCCCCCCTCTCCCTGTTAATGCCCTACATGCCCCCTGGCAACACTTTGCTAGACCCACCCCTGCACAGTTACCAGCTGTCAGCTGCTTAGAAAAGGATCCTGGTGTTATTTGTCTCTCAGAAACAGCTCATAACTTCAACTCATCCATGTGACCTAAAAGGTAAACCTGTTTCTCCATCACCTGTTCAGCTCTGATGATCCAGTAAGGACATCTCCTGGTTTCATCTTCATGTTTCCCTCTCACCACATATCCAAACCGACATCATGACCAGCAGCTTTACAGCTGTGGCTCCAGCAAACATCAGCTGATACTAGAAATTAATATTAAATACATTCTAACTACAGCTGATCAAGCTTAAACGTGCTGCTGTTGTTTAGCGCGACATCCGCTGGTTTCCTCTTTCTGGCGCAAAGTGGGCGATAAAAAAACGAGAGCCGATCAGCTGATCACTGATCAGTTTCATGATTGAAGTAGCAACAGGAGAGAGAGAATGAGAGAAGAAGAGGCAGCTGTGCAGCAAAGACACAGAGTAACTCCAGCTTTGTGTCTTTTTCATTGTAGCTGAAGTCCGGGACAAACTGTTCCTTTTCACCTCAACATGAAACGCGTAATATTTTCTCTGAATGTGAGACGATTCCGTTTTTTACGGGACGGTTGGCAACTCTACTAACGAACCTTATGAACAAAATAAAGTTCAACATCAGTAACATCATAGCACCACCCAGCTGTATAGAAACTCCGTCATGCTAGCTAGTAGCAGTACGGAAAAGTCAGCATAACGAAAATAAACTCCACCTAAACTTGGTTCATATCTGACCCAGAGAGACTGCAGGTCATAACTTCTTACCTGAAGTTCGGTTCACCTGACACTCTCGGACCGGGCGGCCGCCTCGGGGCTCTGCTCCTCCTGCCTCCCCTTCCCTCATCCACCTGCTGGCCTCTGTGGCAGCTCCACCACAGCCACCACCAAACAGCTGAGTTATTTTTACACATCAGCCAGCATCTGGCCAATCCACCACCTCTCATTGTTCGTGCCATTACAAAAATAAATAAATAAATAAGTCATCAGCCCACTGGGCAAATCACCGGTGGGCTGATGGCCAGTCCAGCTATGTTAACCTGTTAATCAAGGGTCCCCGATCCCAGTCCATGAGGGCCAGTGTCCCTGCAGGTTTTAGATCTCACCCTGGGTTAACACACCTGAATCTCATGATTAGTTCATTCCCAGGCCTCTGGAGAACTTCAAGTCGAGAAAGTAATTTATCCATTTAAATCAGCTGTGATGGATCAAGGACACATCTAAAACCTGCCGGGACACCGGCCCTCGTGGACTGGGACCCCTGGTGTTAATCTTTCGCCGACAAATAGTTTTCTGCGGTGCCTCTTTCGTGCTTGGCTCTCCTTCCTTTGCTAACATGATGCTCATAGTGCAGAAGCCGATGCTGCATTCACTTACACTCGGATATCTGAGCTTCACTGTGAAAACATAATCATACATTTGATATTTCATTGAATGTTATTGTTTTAGCTTCGGGGTGGCACCTGGGGTGGCCAGTCTGGTTGGGGGGGTGGCCTGTGCCCCCCCAGGCCACCCCGCTGGACACGCCACTGCTGTGAACACATCACTGCAGACACTGTTGGGTTTTCAGATTCCCTTCAGACTAATAACAAGAAACAGCTTTCCATCAATCAAGTTCATCAGTTGATCAGCAAAGGAGGAGCTGCAGCTGATAGGACATGACACTGGCTTCGTTTCAGCCATCCAGGGTGTTTGCACCAGTGAAAAACAACTAAATATATGTAAAAATAAAGGAAACAGGGTCATAAACAGTTTAGCTACCTGTTGAATTACTGTGCTGTCATTTCCTGCTCTCCTCTGAATCACCGTCTGGTTTCAGAGCGTCCACAAACAGCTCATCCTTAGAAGGCTCCTCTCTCTTTCTCCCACTCAGATCAGCATCCTCCTCTCTCGCCCACTCCCACTCCTCCACTCTCTCCACGCCAACACATTGCTTCACTCGAGCGGCTGCAAACATGTTACGCAACAGACGACACAGCAGAGAGGTTTGATCTGCAGGAAGTAACCCGACCTCAGCGTTCACAGCTGGACCGCCGTGTGTGTGTGCGTGTGTGTGTCACACACTCTTTAAAATCAAAGTGTTCGGGCTGCTCAACAAAAATTAAACTCTGTGATTCAAACGTTTGCTGTTTCTGACGACGTTTTCTGATCAATAATACGTCCAATTCGATCGGATGTTGGCTCCGGGTTCATGTTCAGACTGTATGAGCCACATTTACTGCGTGTACAGAAAAACACAGACTGAAACGAAACGCTGTTTCTCACCAGTGTCTATAATAATCAATAATCAGTATAACAAATACCTAAAATAAGGATAAAAAGAGCAAACTCAGGTGTAAGCAGTCACACTCATTCAGCTACAGCAGTCCTCACACAGAGGCTGAGTGTGTGAGGAGTGTGTTGTTTCTCTGTGTGTATATGGGGGGTCACAGTCTGTTTGTGGGTCTTACAGTGTGGCTGCATGGATTGGGGGGGGGGGGGGGGGGGGTATCACAGTCCTGTATCAGCCTCACAGCTTGTGTGAAGAACCCCTCCAGCATCCTGATGCTCCTGCAGCTGCTCTACTTGTCACCAGATGGCAGGAGGGAGAACAGGCCATGGTGGTGGGGGGGGGGGGTCTCTGATGATGGAGACTGCTTCCAGGGATGGGAGAGGGACTCCAGCTATCCTACTGGCAGTCCTAACAAGCCTGTTGTTCCAGCTGCCAAACCAGCTGTGAAGCTTAGCGTCAGGATGTTTTCTGTGGGGCGAGGTGTCGGGGGTCCTGAGTCTCCTGAGGGGCTGGAGATGCTTTGTGCCTTTTTGATGCTGGTGTGCTGGTGGAGAAGGATGGGCCGTCAGCTAGGTGCCCACCCAGGAACACTGCTGACCCTCTCCACAGCAGCACCATCTACGGTGAGGTCAGTGTCATGATGTTCGCCTGGCCTCCTGAAATCGGTCACCATCTCTGTCAAGCTGCATCAGCACGACTGCCTGATGTGCTTCAAAAGCAGCCGCTCAAAGCATTAGCTCACAACTGGTGTGAGGGCCACGGGCCGAACTGGGTTTGCTTTCTTTGACACTGGAGTTTTGATGGTGCTCTTGAGTCGTGGCACGGCTGCCTGATGTGCTGAAGTGTCTTTAAAGCTCAGGAATCTTATCTGGTCCTGCCGCCGTGTCTGGGTTGATGCTGGCCTTTCTCCTCTCAGGTGTCCCGGTGGCAGTGGAAGCGTGTGTGCCCGGGTGGTGTTGTTAATCTCAAACCACGCATAGAAGTTCTTCAGTTTATCTGGTAGAGAGCGGCAGGGGAGGGGCTTGTAGTCAGTGAGGCGTTGAAAGCCCTGCCAGAGCCCTGACCCCGTGACAGCTTCTTCCTCGCTTGGACTATGAGCTGCAGCATCTCCCAAGCTTTGTTCTGAGCTCTCAGCAGAGAATAAGCGTCTCTGGTTAGTCTGTGGTTAACGGGACCGTATCTGATGTATACTTATTGATCCCTGCAGGGAAATCAGTCCTCTGCGTTTAACCCATTCACTCTGTGAAGCAGTGGGCAGCCACCAATCCCAGGGAGCAGTGTGTTGGGACAGTACCTGCCTCGGGGTAGCCGTTCAGTGGATTCAAACCCCGACCATCCGATCCCCCGACTCAGCTGTGGAGTGGCACTGTGACACATGAACTTCATGTGTAGGAAACACGCGGGCTGCTCGCCGTTACGTTATGAACCAGCACAGTGAGCTCTGACCTCCACCCAGTTCAAACTTGTCCAGAACTTTCCGACATTCCTTTGATCTTTACGGTGACGGCTGTTCAAAGGCTTCACGCTGATGGTGCTCTGAGTGAGAGTGGCACCTCTGAGGTCAGCATGATTTGCTCCATCAAATCTAATTACTTATTTTAGGTTTTCACGCATTTTCAGAGCCACAGCTGCAGCCTGCAGGGACTCTGAGACTCCTGCATTATAAAGCAGAGCATGCTGCTGTGTGTGCTTTCACCTCCACAGTGATGAATCAGCTCAACGTGGCCTCTAATAAAACTGTAAATAGCATCCACATGATGGAAATCAGCTTTAAAGGACTGATTCCATGTTCTCAAAAAGTCCACACCTCGCTTTCTTTTCCTGCAGAAGTTCAGAAAGTGAAGCTGAACTGAATGAGAATGAAGGAGGAGACGGGCAGCGGTGAAATATTAAAGAGGGAAGGAGGAGAAAGTTTAGCTGTGCACCATCAGCAAACCCTCCACGGGCGTCCTGCCCTTGCCTCGTTGAAACTGATCACACGCGCCATCACGACGCGATGCAAAGCGATGTTTTGAAAGGTTTTACATCAGTGAGTACACTCATCGGCGGATGCATGCTGTTCAGAGTGCTTATAACACAGCCTGCAGGTGAACCATCCAAGGACGAGCCCCAAAGCTAAACCAGTAATACAACCTCATTAACAAGTCATTTAACAAAGTGTGTGATCCTGTCCACCCTACAAAGTCTGTAAAGGAGGAAAACAGCTTTAGTGGAACTACAATGAGCCATGAAGACACCCGTCCGGGTGCTCTGACCCTCGTCTTGATCCTGACCCGCGTCATGTTCCAGCTGAGCGGAAAGCCGCCGGGCATTTTCCACGCTGCTGAGAAATCCTGACTTCAGGACGAGGATCGTTTTTATCCCTACACGTGGAAGCCTGTGCTTTCAGTGTTGAACTTGATTGTCATCAACCTGCCAGGCGGCAGGTGGGTGTCAGGTGGCCGTGGACACCCACCTTTGAGAACAAGGCGACATAGAGCTTGGATGCGTTCAAATCAAGGTCAGAGGTCAAGTTTTGTGAAAATGTTGTGAATGTGCCAACCCGCGAGTTTTTAAACCATGCCACAGGTGTGTTTAAACAGCTGAGGTGCAGGCGCTGACATGCATGCATGCATATTTACTTTGCAGCTTTCTCAGTGGTGCAGTATAACATGAGGCTATACCAGCGCCGTCTTCTAGTCTTCTGACATGACATCCAAAGCGTGGTTAAACTCATTCATAATCCTCATCCTTCTGCTGTCAGATTGCTGTGACTGTGTGGATTTGCAGGCCAGGCCTCAGTTTGATAGCAGGATGCCTGAAGTTCAAAGAGCCAACAAGCTACCAGCTGCACCTGTTGGAAGATATGATGCAGTGTAGGGTTAGTGACCTGGAGCTGACACACCCAATCATCCTGCTCACCGAGGGGTAGCGCTGGAAGCTGTGAACCAGAGCTGCCTGAGGTGCACTGTTAGACTTTTCATCGCCACTTTACGGTAACATACTGGCGTCACTGCTGCCAGCGTCATATCGTGACGCCGTGTTACGCTAGCTTACCGTTCTGCAGGATGATACCGTTTTTTGCTGGTGTGGTATAATACTCTTGGACAAATTATGGTAACGCACCGTAGCCTTTTTTACGGTATCTCACTGGCGACAGTTATGTCAGTGAGATACCGTTATGTCGTTATGTCGTAAATTATGTCAACAAAGTAACATCATACTGTGATTAAGAAATTGGTATACTACCGCTTATTCACGGTATGTCACTGTAAGCCCGCTGCAAGGTAATAAACTGCAATATATTAACCAGTAACTTACCGTTGGTGCGCATCATCAGTGCCAAAAATATTCATCTCTGCTAGAGGACACCGTGTCCCAACAGGCGGTCATTTACTCTTTTAACAGGTCGTAATTTACCGTAATTTCAGTTAACAGTAACATACTGTAAGAGACTGGAGGGTTCCAAAAAAATTGGTCACTTAAATTATACAAGAAATTTACTAAAAATGGTAAAAACAGTTACCTAATTTGAAGTTCTCCACTCAAATTCAGTAAGCCACTGGAGGAAAGTTGTGACATGAGGGTTAATGTGAACAACCTTTCGCTTCACAGTGGTCCCAGTCTTCCTGCTTGTCCCAACCTTGGAGGTACATTTTGTTCCCTCTTCAGGGTTTATCCTTACAAAAAACCTTGCACCCGCTGACTCCTGGTATTCCAGGTTCAATACATAGAATGAACCAAAGAAGACTGACATTGCATCAGCACAGGTGTTCTCTTTGTCCAGCTCAACAATTACACGCCCCTCTGCACTCACCATCCAGCAGGTGGCGGTCATTGAACTTTGTCCTTAAATGTATAGGGGCAACATGTTGTCATTATGCAACATAAAATAATTTCAATACTTCTTCACACTGTCTAGATAGTCATAAAGCAAATACCTACGTACAGTTAATTATTAATGGCCTTATGTACACAAGTCCATTTTAACATATTATAATTGTATATAATTGGGAATTATTCTGCACATTAAACACACCTAACAAAGAGTCAGCCCAGTTAAAGTACCGGAGGTGAATCAACTGTATGGTTATTTTGGAGTTTATAGTTTGTGCTGCTGTTAAACTTTACAGTATTGACTTCAGTATTTCTGCTGTTGGTGTAGCTAGACTACTGTTGATCAGTAATATGTAATGTGAAATTTGATATTGTTACTTTGCTGGATTCACTGAGACACATGTCCAACAACCTTGGTTTATAAAGGAAATTACAGAAATTTGAGCTAACAAAACAGAGACTGGATACCTGTGTCCACGAAAAGCTCCTGTGCCAAACAGAAATTTTAATATGGTCTAATCAGCTCTATGTCATAAATGACTTCTTACCAAGCATAATCAGCCTTGGGGTGCTTGGCAGGCTTTTAACATGCAAACTGAACAATATAAATTTGCGTGCACTGAAGCCACAAAATTTAGAAATACACAGTTGCAAAAACTTCAGTGACCAATTACCTTTCCTGAATGACATATTCAATGCAAAAAATAAGAGTATTGTCAATAGGGACCAATTCCCAGTTTTTACATGATCAAAATTATTCACAAAAGGCTTCAATAAACAGAAAATGTGTGCCAACAAGAGAACAGTGCACAAACATGAAAAGATATTTGAGCTCGACGCTTTAATGGGTTTAACATGACTTAGTCAGCACTCCGCACCGTACAGGTAGTACAAGCACACCTGAAAACACTGACCAGCTAACAGCTTTAAGCATTTGGGCGCAACCTCGGTAGTTCACCGATTCACCTGTTGCAAACGTCCAAGTTTCTATCAAGTCTCATAAATCCATCGGCAAATTACCTAACCAGTCTTTTGAGTCTCCACATTCAGAGATATTGACATTTTGTCTTTGAATGAAAATATCCTGGTAGGGTAGCTTAAAAGTCAAAACAAACAGTACTAAGAACGCATTTCGGACTTCTCTCGAATAAGTGAAAAAAACACTTACCTTCAGACTGATTAGCTGGTTCCGATCCAACTTTAATGTGTCCCATGTCAGTCCATTTTAGGGAAATAGTGTTAAGTGGTTTCATTTAATTTTGACATACTCCCGCATGGACGAGCAGCAATTTGGAGTCTAGCAGAGTTACCACGAATAGCATACGATCTTCAGATATAATCCAATCAACCTTGCATTTAATCCCATTGAACATCCAGTTACCTCTGACTACTTCTAAGTTGCACATGTTAACGGTCTCATCATCACTCTGTGCTGCAGCGAACTGTATCTGTGGCACAGAATAGTTGATGGCCATGTCGTTCTCCTGCTTTGCAGCTTTGTTTGAGTCTGAATTGCGGCTTAAACGTGCAAAACTAAGAGAAGCAGATCAATATTTTCTTCTTGTTGTTATTTAATGGTGGTTGGCAACCAGCGAAAGGAGCATTAACCACCTCGAGCAATATTTTCTATCCCCATTTTTGTTTTGAAAGTGAATACCTGATGTGTGCGCCATACGTCACGTTGTACGTCAGGTGAAGGTGTGGCGTCGGCTATCGCACCTGTCGCATTACAAAGCTTTAAAAACGTAACAATCCAACACAACCCAACGCGCTAAACTGTGATAATGTGTTACATTATCACGTATATCAGGACATCTCTTCTGAACCAAGACGAAGTGGTGCTACAAAGGAATTATTTCTTTAGGAGAGCATTTAATAGCAATCTGGCCTGCAACAAAATGCACCGCTAAAAATACAGTTTCTGATGTCCCAGAATTTATTAATTTTGAGAGTGAAGTTGTAGGACTGATGCTGGTTAGTGGTGTAGGTTTCATGGATGTGACACCTTGTGTAAAATGACGACCAGAGCATATTATTAGGTCAGTTCACTCGTTAGGCAGAGGTGTCTTAAAAAGTACCACCTTATACAAAACAAATGAAGGTCCAGTATAAGAAAGAATAAGAAGAGAAAAAAGCAACATCCTGCTAAATGAAGTCATGTTTAAACATTACTCTAAATGTAGCCATTAGTTTTTGTTGCTGGCCATACAAAAATAAGTATACTTCAAATTATATTTCCCAACCTTACCTAGTACGTATACTAATAATGCTTCTTGGGACTATATTGGCCCCCGTTTTAGTACATAACAGTATTCTTGAAATGAACTTTTAGATGTACTTTTTGTTCACCATAATTGTACTAGCATAATGTCATAATGTCTACAAGGGTATAATTAAAATATACTCGACTCTATCACAATACTAACCTTACAAGTATACTATTAATTAATAGTATTAATAATGTTTCACATTGTTTGAATAAACAAATACATTTATTAATATATGAGGTTCCATTCAGTTCAAGGAATTAAATTTTAGTGTGGCTGCAACTTACTCCTTAAGTTAAAAATTATGCTGTATATTGTAGTTTATATGTTATACTACTTTCACAGTGAATCACATTTTATAGTAACACACTCTGAATGAGGATTTAAGTAATTACTCTTAGATCTACAGTAGAAAACAACAGAAATCCGGATGGTGTAATAGTATAATCTCAGTAACATCACCAATTGTTACATTTGCTGTATTTTACAGCTGTTTCCATGAGTACGGTGAGTTACCGTAAAAATAATATAATCTCATGGAATTTTCCCACAATTACATGCAAATTACAGTACCAAACTGCTAACATCCTTTAGAGTTTTTTACTGTTGATTTTGCAGTACTAAGCTATGGAAATTACTGCAAAGGCTAACAGTGTGGTTCAGAGGCTGACCAGGATGGCAGGACAGAGACATCAGTCCTCAACAACACACCTCTAAGGTTCCTGGCATGCAAACGTTGGTAGATGTCGTTTGATGGTAATCTGTTTCTTTATTGGACGGGGAGGAAAAGGCCGTGTTGGAGGTTTAGGGTTTGTTAAATATGCATCAGAACCATTTGCACACATCCCGAGCTTCATCTTCAAACTATTTCTGTGAACTCTTTTTACTCTAAATTAGGAGGCCTGGAAAACCACTTTGATAACCTCCTTCTCTCCAATTAGCACTCAATGCGCATTCTTCATATCCATGCTGTTTGGACGAGGACTGATGTTCACCTGGTTTGTGGCCTGTAGAGGAGATGCGAGTAGCAGAGGTTCAGTCCAGCACTGTTTGACTTTCAGGTTTTGGATGCAGAGAGGAGGAAAACGCAGCAACATTTGAAGCCTGTTGAGCTCAGCTTTAATCTGCATGTGGGAAGCAAATGAGGAGCTTGTTTCCAGAAGCAGTGTTTCAAAGGAACAACGCCCACAGACCCGCCCACAGGCTGCTGGCAGGAGAACAACAGCAGGAGGACAACACTGAACTTACAGAGACGTTCACAGCTCGGCTTTATGAGGACAAAGAGACTCTTGGAAACACTTCTGTCCATCGCAGGTTACAAAGCATCACAACGCACATGCTCCCAGAAAGCACCAATGAATGTTACTGACCCTTTCTGTGTACGCGGCGAGCTGCAGGGTTCATTCTTGCTCCTGTTTTAGGATTTCAGGTCATTTCTGCAGCTATGCAGATGATGCTGTGTTTCAGTGCACAGCCCGGTGTCGTCGACGTCGTTGGTTATTGTCGTTGTAACTTAACCTTCTCTCTGAAGCTGCAGGGTAGAATAATAAGAGGTTAGTGTTCTTCACATTCCTGTTTCTGCTGTTTGTCTCTGCAGGCATTTCAGACGCTGACCTCGTGACTCAAAGATGATCATCTCCTCTGGACCGAGAAGGAGAATCAGCTTCTGAAGCCACCAAACATTTCTCACCCCAACATGGCAGACGACCTCTACAGCAGCACCTTCTCTGCTTCGGAATCAGACTTCTCCTCATCGTCTTCGTCCTCAGCTTCAGCCGCCTTCCTCACACTCGAGCAAAGGGCGGCCTTCATTTTCGTCCTCATCCTCTTCATCTTCTTGGGCCTCCTGATCGTCCGTTGTTTCCGTATCCTCCTGGACCCGTATCGGAGCATGCCCTCCTCCACCTGGACCGACTACATGGAGAAGGACACCTTTGATTATCGGATTTCCTGACAGGCAGCCTGAGAGGCAGCAACCCTGACAAACGACAGTTAAACTGAGGCGACAATCACGCTAAGAAGGTGAAGCACAAACACAGGTGCACATTTTCCCACAAGGCGGAGAGAAACCAGACGACAGGCCACAGGGTTAAATATGCCTCTGTGACACTTTGTTGGTGTATAAAGTTTATTTATTCTACAGAAAGTTGGTGAAAAGTTCGAGCAGAAAAGGCGAGCTCCAAGTTTAATAAAAACACGACTTTCCAAATCGCTGAATAACTTTGATGATGTGAGCAGCTGTGGTTTGCTTCCACAGCCACTTTAGTCTGATGTTAGGCCTCTTACCTGGTACTGCTGAGGCGTTGTTGTTATATATGAAGTGTGGCAGGTGGGAAAAGGAAACGTGCGCTCTGTGTTTCTATAGCTTCCGGTCTGATTGTCGCCTCAGTCTGCCCGGCAGGCAGCACATCTGGGTAAAAATCTGCATTTGTCTCAAATCAATCAGTGTAATTGGAAATGTGTGAAAGTATTGAAGACATGCAAAGTCCTCAGATATGAACAAACAGCTCATGCAGATCAATTTGCACGTTTGGAGTTCTGATTGGTTTGAGATGTGCAGGTGCCATTTTTGCTCAGAAGCCACCAACGTTTAGAAATCCCTGCGCTCCGAGTGTTACAGGTGACGGATTTCTACAAGCAGCGAGCTGCCTGCCGGGCAGCGTGTCAGGGCTGCCGTCTCTCATGGAGAAGACAGTCTTTTTGGTTTTTCTTTTACTTTTTGTTCTCTTTCTGAACTTTTATTGACTCAGACTCAAAGAACTTACTCTGACAGCTGCTGAAGCTCACTGAGGACGCGCAGCCTTATTTGGAGGAGGAGGCTCTGCTGATGAGTCTGCAGAGCCGAGATGTTTCCAACATCTCTCCATCGTCCTCCTGCCGGGCTGTTGCTTAGTAACCAGTGATGTCTGCAGCCAAAACACAGAAAACAAACGACCCTCAGCTGCTGTTTCACCAGTCTGGCCCGAAGCCGACTGTCCGCCACAGCCGGCGCTGAGATCACATCCACAGGTGGGTCTGACCTCAATCTCTGCATCCAATCACAGGAAAGAAGAACCGGAATGATGAAGACTGCTCTCACACCATCAGCCATCCCAGAGGAGCGCAGAAAATGTGCTTCATTGCGACGTTTCTGGAAGTGCTGACACGGATTCATTTTTATGGACTTTAACAGGTTCAGTTAGCGATCACACTGAACGATGACCGTGCTCCCCTCTGCCAGAGCACACCACAGCTTAACCTGTGAACATCTGAACAGTCAGCAGGTCATCGTGACCCATCCAGGGCCGTGACGGCAGTTTGGGTTCAGCCAGTCTCATAAAAAGTTTGTATATTTGAGACACTTTACTGCCAGAACACCTGGGTCAAATGTTCCCGTGTGGAAGGTGTGGTGATTACATTCAGTTCCAAATATGATGAATGGGTTTAATCCAACATGTTAGATCACCTGGTCACATGAATATTTCAGTAAATATAGCAGGTTTAGGTTCTTGTGCTGGAAGCATGAATGTTCTGTCTGCCTTCCAATCGCAGCAGATCATGGTTCACTGTTAAATCTCAGTTCAGACACTCTGCCAAACACTTTACCACACTGCCAAGTGGGATGAAGAAAAGTCTCCCATCTAAAACACAGGATGAGAAATAACTGCTGTAAATTCTTCTATATGATCAGTTTAGTGTGCTAATGAACCTGAATCCATCAAACTCTGCGTCTGTTTGGAGATGCAGACTTTCCATAAAGTGGCTGAAACCATCGAGGCAAGAAGGAAGTCATGTTAGGGGAAGCCCACTGTCCTCGAAGGTTAACCCTTTAAAGACTTTGAGTTTTTGTCTGTTGTGCTTTTTGTTTTTGTTTCTGGAAGCACGACCGTGTCTCCATTTCCTCTCCATAAACGTGTTCCAGCCTGTTTTCAGGCAGAGAATCAAAGTTCTGCTACACGACAGTCTGCTAATCTCAAAACTGGAGGACTTAATGGATTTAATGGTTTCTTATCAGAAGCAGACCTGGTGACACACTTATGGACGACCTTGTCGTGCGTCGCAGCGCTGCTCTCCTGACCTGCTGCTTTGGAGCAGCTTTAGTACCTGAGGGACTTCGAGGCTCATCCTGCTGTAATGAGAGAAAATAAGCGTTTCTTTAATTTCCGTTGCTGCACTAAATGTTCGGTGCAGCTTTTCCTGAAGTTTGATGGGAGCAGAGAGAACAGCTGTGGAGGAGACCTCTTCCCACAGCAGCAGCTCTGCACTGATGTGTTTTTGCTTTTTCCTCGGGCCGCCTGCAGAAGCTCTGCTGTAAAGGGCTTCCTCGTGGTTGGAGGTCTCCTGTCAAACCTGTGAGCTGAAAAATCCCCTCGAGCAGACAAACAATTTGAAGCCGGTGAAAATGAAAGGCCTCCCCTCTCCGGGTTTTCATCATGCAGGTCAGCTGAGGTGTGGATGGCAACGCGAAACAGACGGCATCGACTGCCAACTCCAACACAGTGAGCAGTCCGGCGTCCCTGAAGATGTTTGTGATCCTCAGACTGGGACTTACGGGGTTTCCCGACCCGTTTCCTGTGCCTCCGTGGATCTGCCTCCCAGTATTCCTCCCTCTTTCTTTCTGTGAAACTCTAAAAGTCTCTGAGGCACTTTGGGGGGGCGCTGCTGCCGGGGATACCCTGAAGGAGAAGCCATCGGCAGAAAGCGAAACGGGTGATTGTTGTCCCTGTGCAGCAGAGGGAGGCCTCTTCTCATCAAAGCACAGCGGGGTCGTGGATCTGAGATCTTTGGATTTTCTTTTTCGTTCATTTTTAAAGTTTTGGGGCTCGCTCCAGTCCCAGCAAAGCCCTCCGTCACATCACAGACAGCAGTTTTGATTTCTTCAGCACATGAGTGAGCATCACTGAAGAGTTCGTTCGCTCTGCTGCTCCAGTCACGCTGACTGTCATGGACACGTCCGTGTCCAACAGCTCCAAACGGGCTTCAGACTCCATTTAAAATAAATAAAAATTCAATATGGGCTTCAGCACTCTGGTCCTGAAATGTTCGATTTTTATAGTTAAAAATGAAAGAATGACTTCAGTCCTACATTTCAGCAGATTTTCATAATTTGATCAACTTAAAATTCCCAGATTGTTTTTAAATTTAGCATAAACATGTATTATCTGAAGAAAATCTGATCTGATAGGTTAAACTTGGGCTTTTTTACTATGTAACATTAATATTATTGTTATAATTCAAATATGAATTATGACTCAGGTCATATATTCATCTGTATCGCGACTCAAACAGCGAAACACCAACGTGACGACAAACAAACCCGTTTCCTGTTTGAGGCTTCAAACGTTTTCCTCACAGGGACGCTGGAGACTTTCCTGCTGTCGTTTGTTTAACAGGAAGTCCTTCTTTTACCGTGACCTCCATGAGTCCTTTTCTTTCACACTACTTTCAATAATAATAATCATACTCTCTGTGTCTCCGTAGAGTTTACAGGTCACTGTATGTCACACTCAACACATGTAAGAACACACACTCAGCAGTAAACGAGTGCATTACTGAGTATATTACTCCAAATAGTTCACAAACACTTTTCTAATCTCTGCTTTTCTTCGCACAGTCTCACAAAATGTCCCGGCTGCCTGTCACGAGGCACACCTGTGACAATATATCATATACAGTCTGTGCACGTGCACTTCCTGTAACACACACAGCGACTCACTGCCAAACTAAGCTCCACCCCTCCGGTCTGTCCCCCTCCTGCCTCCATCTGTCAGTTTGCAGGTGAAGCACATGTTGCTAAAGCTTATAAAGAAGAAAAACTGCGATAACGGAGTAAAAGAAGTGTGAGTAAGTGGCTCTGTCTCAGACTCTCATGACGCTACTGTCAGCTGCTGCACACCTGTGCAGATGTGCTTTAAAGCTGTGGACAGGTGTGCACGCACGCAGTCTCGTACACCTGCACTGTGGGGACAAAGACGTGGACACACTTTGTTTTTGTTCTGTCCGTGGGGATTTGTGTGCTCTCTGAGTGGCTCCACATTATTATGCAGTGATGTGTGGAGTACCAGAGGCTCCAAACACGAGTGATATGCAGTCTGAGGGGGGGCTGTCCTACTCAGGCTCGTTTCCTCACAAATGTGGAGCCATTTGCACAGCCGAGGTAATCCTGTGCAGTTTATGTCTTATTTGCTAAATGGGAGTGAAGCCAGCTCGTTTTCCCTGCAGCTCTCCGTCCGCAGGTGGAGCTCAAACAGCAGCTAAACTCCCAGGATTACACTGATGGCTTCAGTTATTACCCTTATTCCCTCCTTTCGTTTTAATGTAGACACGACAAAGACCCTGTGGCTGAGTCCAGGGAGAGCAGCGAGAGTCAGAGACGAGGGAGGCAGTGAGACGTTCATTAAGCCTCCGTGGATAAACACAGCAGGCAGGAAGTGTCGTCATTCGTGCAGCCGAACCTGAGAGCCAAATACAGGAAGAGTGATGAGCTGACGGTGGGCCAAAGTATCCAGTTCACTATGGTCGTGTCCAAATTCATGGGCTGCATCCCCCTGAGTCTACGTGGGCCGGGTCCTCAGAAGGTCGGGTAGGCCGGAAGTAAACGGCTGTGGAATGTGACGGTCTCGCCTTCAGATTAGCGTCGCCGCTGTCTCGGTGGAGTTCAATAAACTCAGCCGTCTGCTCCTTGCTATCTAAAATATAACAGGACACTGGAGTAAACTCTCGACCGTCTCACACTTCTGTTTAATCAGTTTTCTGTTTGACGTTTAGTCAGCTGTGTGAAAATCCCAGAGGAACCCACCCGGGGGATTAATAAAGTTTTATCTAATCTAATCTAAGAACTTTAATCTCAGCCAAACCGATTTACTCACGAACAAACAAAACACTGAAAAAAGCCCAACAATAACATTTTTAGGTTGTCTAAGTGACTTACATATCACGTTTAACCCGAGCAGCGAAACTCCGCGGTGATCTGAAAATGATGTGCCGGGAGTTGTGCCGTTCTCGGCCGCATCAGTGACCCTCGAGCTCCCGGCTAGCTGTCGAGCTGGTGGGTAGCAGACGTCTCTGAAAACATCGAAGCACTTTTGCAAATATGCGATATCTTGATAAACCGAGCAGATATCTGATGTTTACACAGCTACTTTCTGCCTGAAAATATGTTAAAAGTTTATTTTGTGACCCAGAAAGATTAATAAGAGTGATTTTAAAACTTAGTAGCGGCCGCCATTATTGGAAACTAGAGTTTGGCTGGGCCACGCTATGAATTCTGGGATATGGTAGGTCACGAAGGATACACCCGACCCATCCTTCAAATTCGGGGAAAAGGAGGACGCATTTGTCGGCTGCATTCGGAGGAGTCTACGAATTTGGACAGCCTTCGGCACGTCGCTGTGACGGCCTACAAATGCGGCCTCAGGAGGATGCAGCCCATGAATTTGGACACGACCTATTTATCCACAATCTGATAAACCTTCAAAATAAATGACTGAAACGTGACATCCTGTTACAGGAAGGAAGCTTTTATTTTTGTAACCCTGACAAACAAAATGATCCAGATGTAGTTTGTTCTTCCTTTTTATGAAAACCTTCAAAGTAAAATCTCAGTGTGCGCGGCTTCGCTCTGAAACTGATCAAACTTACAGCTGATGAACAGCTAATCTGTTTTGTGCCGTTGTCTTTACAGTGTGTCGTTGTGTTAATAAATGTTCCAGCATAACATTAAAGCACGTTTCCTCAAAACTGTATTTTTATATCAGAAAGTCTCATATTTCTTAATCATAGACGAAACTTTGCTTTATAAATAAGATTTATGTTTCATATAGAATCACAGCTTCAGTCATAAACTGAGTGAGCCAGTTTTTTCTTTTTCAATGTTTTAATAAAAAATTCAACAGCTTTCAAATGAAACATGCATTTTGCATTTTTGTAACGTAAAGTCACAAAAACCTTGAATTATTGATCTAAACATTGTGTGTTGATTTTACACAATAAAAACATGTTAAACTTTGTGATGATCCACTTCTAGGAAATAATTATTCAAAGCAGGATTTTCCTGTGTAACAAAGGAAAATAAATTCCAGTTTAAAAACACTGATGATGGACTGCAAATGGCGCCCCTGAGCCTCCGTACTTTAGCAGAGCCGTTGGTTTTCTTTATTTGGTCGAAACGAACTCGTCTGACTGTCTGAGCCCTTTAATCGTTTTCAACCATCTGCTCTTCCTCCTCCTCTCCCTCGTCTCTCTCTAACTGTATCCTCCTCTTCCTCCTTGCCTTACACCAAGTCTGTTTACATAGGATTAGAAACTCCAGCAGCTCTGTCGCTGCTGTTTTTTACCCTTTAAGGGAGTCGGGACGTCTGTTCTACTGTCGTGTCTTTCTTTCTGTGTTTCAGACTTTGGGAAAGCAGCGACGTCTGAGCTCATCTTTGCCCTCGAGCTGCTGCTTCACCCAAACTCTTAGTTTGTTCATGCTGTATTTAAAGGGAAAATCCACCCAGAGTCCTGGGTGGGTGCACTGAGCACTGGGAGGGGGGCAAAAAGAAGTCCACTGACTGTGGGAGTGACGTGAAATGACCAGAAACAGACAAAAAAGCTGCAAAGAGACAGAAAACCACTCAGATATTGTGAAAATACACATTTCTAGTCGTACATTTGCAAAGCGTGTCGGTTCAGCTTTGCAGCATCAGAACGATGATCAACCTGAATTTCAGATTCTTAGTTCTGCTGGATTAAGTCGAGTAATATTCACAGTATTACTGCGCGTCCGATCAGAACATGTATGCTGCAGTCATACGAATGTCTTACAGGTTATATGTAGGATGCACCAATCCAGCGATGAAGCGATGACACAAGAACTCGCTCGACTCCTTAACCTGAGTGAGAGAAGTGAAAGCATCGTTGCTCACTCACATTAGAGCCGTGTAGCGACAGAAAAACGTCTGCAAATGCACAAATAGAACCTGCTCGTGTTACTTAGTTGGGTTAGCTTTGTTAGGTTCCTCCAGGAGGACAGCCCATGAACAGCCGCCCAGCACCTGGCTCGCCTTTCCCGCCCACTGGACGCTTAATTACAACAATCAGAGATGTTTGTTGTTGCGGCCACCTGGCGGACTCTCGGTAGCAGACCGCCATTATGTTCAAACCATCCCCAAAACTCGGTGTGTGGATCGTGGTGCTCCTGTGAGCGGCTCCTCGCTGCGTTTCAGAGGAAACTGTTGAGGACTTCAACCTCATACTGGTGGAAGCTGACGGGGCTGCTGAACTATATAAGTGATGCATACATATAGTTCATTTTAACCAGTTAGAGCCGGTGAATTTCTGCAGCACCTTCTCGTAACGTGAAGAACGTGACGAGGTCCAGAGGTGGTGAATGGTTGTCACTGTGAGAGTTTGAGTGAAACAACCACAGAGAGGAAAAAACACGACTTGTGCCAAAGAGGCAGGAGCGTTAAACAGAAACACAAACCACTGAACCACCACAGTGGGACGGACCCACTGTAGAGTGGCCTAAGGACCCACACGGAAGCACTGGTGGATTTTCCCTTTATGCAGCTCCTGTGGAAATGCCCTGAAACTGTGAAGTCTCTCCTTTTAAATGCAGTTTTTAAATCTTTCACAAAAAATGATGTTTTCTATGCTCTGTGTCGTGGCTTTGACAACGTGTCACAGAAACAGCTGAGCGATCGCTGGCGTGTAGATGTACGAATCACGTGTCCTTCTCTCTGCAGTGTTCCTTCACCTGGTGACAGCGTGAACCTTTTAAAGTCCAACAAACAGGTGATTGTTTCTCAGTCTGGACATGAATGTTGTGTTTTATTAATGCAAAGTTCTTAGTTTTGATAAAAACTTGGCGCTTCATGGACACGTGAGCTGCTTTTGTTCTCTCTGCACTCGGAAACAAACGAGTCTGAAAATCATTTCTGCTGTTTTTACATGTTGGGACATGAAAACTGGGAAAAGGAACAATTTACCAGAGTTAAAAACACACACACACGCGTGCAGAAACCTGCTGTATGAATCTGACACCGTTCGCTCGCCTGAGGTTCGCTGATTTCAAACAAAGCTCCATCACATTTTGGCAGCTGTGAACATGAGCTCGGTGTTTCGTTGGCTCTGTGGGTGCTTCCCTCCATCCACACAGCAACAAAACATCAGAGATTTGGGGGAAAGGTTTACTTTGTCACTGTGACGTGACACTGGGTGACCGGACCATCGGTTTGACAGGCGTGTGGAGGACTGTGGTACGGAGGGAGAGTTTCTTTGGTGACGGCTGCTTCTGGATACGGGTCCAAAACTAAATCACGTATCAGTGAGTGTTGGTGGTTATGGTGAGGGGAAGTGGTTCCTGACAATGGGGGAAAAAGACCTCTACTCATAATGGTCAGCAACCCTAACCATCTCCACAACACAACACCATAAACACATGAGAAGCAGCGAGGGTGGGTAAGAGGGTGAGAGGTGAGCGGTAGTAGCCGCGGATAAGCGTTCGAAGGCGTTTGAATCCAGGATGGGGGGTACGTAGGATGGGAAGGAACAGCCTGAACACGTCTGTTATCAGGGTGAGAATTTGTTATGTTCAGCTCCAGCCTTGAGACCACAGCTGGCGCCGATATGGTAGCCGCATGAAATGATGGTGGTTTCCTTTAGTGTGAACAACTGCGTGTCAATTTCACAGTTGATCTAAATGTCCGCCACTGGCCTCTCAATCTCCCGTTGGAGAGCCGTGAGCTTCTCCAAGATGTTATCCAATTTTCGCTCAGAGAGCGTAGTCTGATGGGGTTATAGCAGTCAGGCGACGAGGCCTCTGAAGACCCGCCTTCTTAAAGTCTTCCTGCCTGAGTTAAATGACTCCGTCTGAGGTTGGCAGTCAGTTTCTGGGGTGAGGCTCCTGAAACGCTCTTTGGTGACGGCGGTCGTGTTGATGTTGATGGTCTTTAGGGTGCAAGGGGTTGTGAGTACGATGCAGATGGGTGGGGGTTGTGTCACCGTACGGTGGGAGGAGCTGAAACACAACCGACACAAATTTCTGATCAAAACTGTTTGCATTTTCGTGAAGATAACTCTTTATTGTCTTTGCACAGTCATACCTACTACAAACACGAAGTTAGAAACTGTCACTGCTCACAGTAACTTAATAAATAAAAAGAACGAGCGCATGTTTCTTTAACCGTTCTTTTGTTCATTTTGTGAGAAAAATGAATATTTTGGGTCATTTTGACCTCAGCGTTACTGAATCTGGTGATGTCAATGAAAACAGCAGAAATCTGATTACTTAATGCAGGGCGGTGTGATTGAATGCTTCGCTATGTAGTTTTCATTTAATGGTACATGATTTTCAAAATAAAACATTTCCCGTTTCAGTGTAAGGAAAACACAAATGACACAAAGACGTTTCTGCGTCTTTGACCGCGCAGCACAGTGAAGCTTAAACTTTTGTCTCTCAGCTGTGTTTTTATCTGCTCTTATTTTTTTACGGTGCAGGTGACGTGCCGATGGTGTGTTTCAGTGCGTGAACAGAGCTCCTCTATATTTTCTACGTGGCTGAAAGTTGTTGTGACTAAAGTGAAGTGTAGACTAATCTTTCTGCCTTCTGTCTGAGCTCTTCACGAGTCTGCGCTCTCGTTTTGTAAAGAAATAAAACTATTGGACCTAAACTGATTTCCTTCTCTTTCTTTGGCTTGATTTTGCTTAAATGTTGCAGCTGGGATCCAGATGCAGGAGCCCTCGCTCTCAGGGTGTAAGTACTTCCCTCTCATCCAACAGGCTTCTCTGGGTCTAAGGGCTGATGGCGGACTCTTTGTCGAGTCATTGGCCCGGTCTGTTGTCATGTGAGTCGTTAAGGTCAAGGTACGAGCGGCAGCTGAATCACCTGCCCAGGGACCTCAAAAATGATAGGTGACTTATATTTGGTGTCACCGGTTCTGTTGAGTGATGGTGGTTTACTGTGGACGTAGGTCCCCATGAGCTTTTAAGACTGAAGGAGCCTCTTGGAGTTAAAAAGCATAAACATCGTGCTACCTTCAAATGAAGCACGTCACAAAGTCAGAGGGAGAACCGTCCTCCTACAGACGAGCTCCCTTCATCATCAGCAGCAGTGAAACTATTCAACATGTTCCCTAAAAGCAACCACACGTTCCCATTATACCCACAACGTCTGCAGATATAAATGAGATGAAAGGTGTTCCTGATTAAAATGAAGGGTGGACTTTGACATGTGGCCATAAATAAATAAAAACCCAATCGAGGACAGCAGATTAATATTAAACTAACACTGCACCGGATCGGTTGTTGGTGTTGCTGTTAGCAGCTGGCGGCGCTTTAATGATGAGCTCCTGTTCAGTTCTTCAGCTTTCACTCGCTGTGTCGACACGGTCGATCGTTTCCTTCTTTATAACTGTCAAAGTAAAGAGCGCCACACAGACTCATTCGATAATCAATGGAGACGGCTTCGTGTGTTTTCAGAACACAAACGTGACGCGTTGTTCAGATGTTTTGTGTTTGTGATGCCTCCTCACCGACTGCTTGGGTTTCACTGACACGTCTCAGTTTAAAACCTGCAGGACAAACAGAGCGACTGGAGGAAGAAGATGCTGCTTCATCATCGCCCTGTGGACGCTCATATGGAGAGCTAATATTAGCCTGTATTTCCATAATCTGCATGTGTGTGTGTGAGTCATCATGCATGGAGGCTGACAGATGGTCGACGGGTGGATGACAGAGTACAGCACGCTACAGCGTGCCCAACAAACCAGTGAACTACACCCAGTATCCACTGATAAAGAAACAAACGCGCTGAATTCCTCCTTCTCTCTGACACGACCTCTGTGATGTCATCGTCTGCCCGCCGCACCGCCATCGTGTTGAAGCAGTGAGATGACATCAGGCCCATAATGTAGGAGTGTGTGTTTGCCGTCCACACGCACGCACACATGCAAAATCACCACAACCTGGTGACTTTTATATCAATCCTGTTCCCATGACAACCAGTCCTGAAAATAGTCGAGAGGATGCCAGCGGTTTCTGACCACAAATTCACACACAGTGAACAGTGACATTCAGTGTGTGTCTGTGTATAGGCGCTAGTTAAAACCACAGGTTTCCAGCTGCACCACTCATCTTCCTCCCAGCATCTCGTCATCAGCGGTTGACACTGTGTGATCTCCACAGAGAGCTACTGAGACATCTTTGTGTTGGGATTTTGTGACAAGATTATCCTTTTCCTTTTATCATCCATCCATGCATCTTCTTCTGATCCGGGGCCGCCTCGTGGGGGCAGCAGCCCAAGCAGAGAAGCCCAGACCTCCCTCTCCCCAGCCATCTCCTCCAGCTTATCCTGGGGAACACCAAGGCGTTCCCAGGCCCAGATATAATCTCTCCAGCGTGTCCTGGGTCTGCCCCGGGGCCTCCTCCCGGTAGGACATGCCCGGAACACCTCACCCAGGATGCATCCTTATGAGATGCCTGAACCACCTCAACTTCGTCTCTGGCTCTTGACGAGGGCGGTCGCACTTTCTCCCTCTCCCTTCCCTTATCTTTCCTGCTTGGCTTTCTCATGTCTTTGGCTCCATCCACACCAGCCCGGATAGATTTGAAAGCTGTGTTTTCATCTGAAAACGCTCTGTGTCCACGCTAGTGTTTTCAGTTGTTCTCACGGAGTTGTGCATCCACATTGAAACAGCTGAAAACGCTTACGTTCCAGTCCTGCACAAAAGGAGCATGGAGCATGTACAAACTGATGTTAATCTTTTTCAGGGCTCTCAAAATTGAGCAAACAAAACAGCTGCTGTATAACGCCCTCCGCTGTCTTTGTTTAATTGGTCACATGACTGCATCACATGACTAAAATGCGTCATCGTTTTAGAAAGTCTGCGTTTTCGAGTGTCCACACTGTGACGGGGCAGCTCCGTTTTGAAATGTATGCGTTTTCGAGAGCGTTTTCAAATCACTGCATTTTCCTTGGGAAAAACACCGTCTCAGTGTGGACGGGAGGCCAAAACGGAGAGAAAACGATGCGCGTTCAAACGAAAACGCATCAGTGTGGACGTAGCCTCTGTCTAGTCTTGTCTACTTCTCTCCCTCTACCCTGGAAGAATCTCACAGTCTGTTCTCTAAAACCTAAAAGAGGAATTATGGATTTGATCAACTGGTTCCTGACTGCCATTGACATCCAGGTGAAGCTTAGGCTTTTCTGGCGGCGGACTGGAAAGCGATGTCGAGCGTGCTTTGTTATATTTGCTCAGAACAGCTCCGTGGAGGGGAATTTGTTTTCCACGTCCCTGCTTGGATACGCAGGGCCCGGCTCTCTGAGACCGTGCTGCCTCAGGACGGTTCATCCAGACTCTCCTGCTGACTGGCTTTTCATCCCCTCGGTGAGTGGAATCTACGAGCGTGAAGGCTCAAACCCCGAGTATTTACGTCCTTTGACTCGAGCCTCTGCTAAAAATGATGCTTCCACCCCGCTGAACATGGCGCTTTTTAATGCCCGCTCATTGACTAATAAATCATTCGTGCTTAACGATTTTATATCTTCTAAAAAACTGGACTTCTTATTTCTGCCTGAGACCTGGCAGCGGGACTTGGACTAGTCGTCCCTCATTGAACTGTCCCCGAACAGCTATTCCTTCATCAGCTAGCCTCGGGGATCTGGTTGTGGAGGAGGTCTCGCTGTGGCATTTCAGGGCCGTTTCTCCTGCCGCTCAGTGAAAGAACAAAATGAACAAAAATAAAGTTCAACATCAGTAACATCATAGCACCCACCCAGCAGTATAGAAACTCCGTCATGCTAGCTAGTACACAGTATGAAAAAAGTCAGCACAACGAAAATAAACTCCACCTAAACTTGGTTCATATCTGACCCAGATGGACTGCAGGTCATAACTTCTTACCTGAAGTTCAGTTCACCTGATACTTGGACCGGCGGCCGCCTCGGGTCTCTGCTCCTCCTGCCTCCCCTTCCTTCATCCACCTGCTGGCCTCCACCACTTGCTAATGTTACTGAATCTGTGGAAGCTCTGCGATGCCACCACACGAAGTAACGAGTAAGGAGCCTATCTAAATCCCAGTAACGAGTAACGAGCCTATCTAAATCCCAGTAACGAGTAACGAGCTTATCTAAATCCCAGTAACGAGTAACGAGCCTATCTAAATCCCAGTAACGAGTAACGCGTTCCTGGTTTTGGCATAATAACTAGTTACCGTGCTCGTTACCACAATAATAACGTAGTTACTGTAACGCGTTACTTAATAACGCGCTGGTCCCTACTCTGTTCTTGCGACTGCACTGAGCTCTCAATGCATCTACATGTCCCAGACATCCTGGTGATCCTAGACTAGACAGAGCTGATGTGTCGAACAACATCCTCACCACTCCTCCAAAGTGAGATGCTGTAGTACACAGGTGTATGTGGAGGATACCTGTCATGGTCCTGTCACATCAACACTAGGGATGGGTATCGTTTAGGTTTTATCCGATACCGGTGCCAAATCGGTACTTTTGAAATGGTGCCGGTGCTTAAACGGTGCTCGAACCGGTGCTTAAAGAATGGAGAACACAAACTTTGTCCAAAAACCTCTCATGTTCAGCTAGTTTTTGTAAAAAGATAACAACGTTAGCCTTTTCTGCAGCTATGGGGCATATATGGCATCACTCTTGGCTGGAAGCAGTGCTTAAACAATGGAAAAAACACAAACTTTGTCCAAAAACCTCTCATGTTTAACTGTTTTCCACTTTTTCTTTGGTCATTTTAGCCTTTTTGGCCAGGGTGAAGGGAGTATCTGCCATCAAACAAGAAGACAGCAGCATGTAGCTATGATGATGTTTGCTAGTTCACCTCACATGCATTAATGTAATAACGTGGCTAGCCTACTCAACGTAAATTACACACGAACAACATTAAGCTACTCACGCAGAGAAGAACGGCTGCTGCTGCATCATCATCCTCATCATTTCTGCTACACTGGCAGGGCTAGGGGCCAGGACTCTCCTCTTCGGGTTTTTGGGGGATGTTGCTCCGGGTCCGATAACTGGCAACCCACCCGACGTGCACAGTGTGAGGTCTCGCAGCAAGCTATCAAATACGGCGCATTTCTGGGCTTTTAAAAAAAACGCTATGCGTCGCCAGGTGTTTCATCGGATTCTTGGTGTTACCTCCTTTGACAGTATCACAGTATCAGCTTAAAGCACTTGTTGCTGCTGAGTTTGCATATTTTGCTGTGAAGTACAGCCAGACTTTGACCGCTTCACCTTGGGCATTTTAAACCTGTAGCTCTGCTCTAAAAGAACGTACATACCTGGACCCGCCTACTATCCTCGGAAACGTAAAATTATTGGCTAGAAGTGTATCACAGCTCAGGAAAAAAAAGCACCGAAATAAAGCACCGAAATGTGCGCTGCTTTTCGGTCTGGTTACTACCGTTTATGTCAGAACCGGTGCCATCATGGCACCGGACACCGGTACCCATCCCTAATCAACACCGTGGTGAAAAAGGCCCGTCAGCGTCTCTACCACCTCAGACGCTTGAGAGACTTCCAACTGCCCTCCAAGGTGCTCAGGAACTTTTACTCGTGCACCATAGAGAGCATCCTGACGGGAAACATCTTAACCTGGTTCGGGAACAGCACCATGCAGGACAGACGAGCTCTACAGAGGGTTGTGCGATCAGCTGAGCGCACCATCCGCTCCGAGCTCCCTGACCTGCACTCAATCTACAGCAGGCGGTGCTGGACCAAGGCCAGGAAGATGGTGAAGGACCTCAGCCATCCCAACAACAGACTGTTCTCTCTGTTGAGGTCAGGAAAGCGATTCCGCTCCCTGAAGACCAACACAGAGAGACTGAGGAGGAGCTTCTTCCCGCAGGCGATACGGTCTCTCAATCACACACCACACAGTACTGACCCACACATACAGTTCTTACACACACACTGGACTTTCTGGACATTGTTTCACTTCATCACTTAAATCACTTTAAGCATATTTGCACTGCACAAGACATAATGTGGATCGCACAACACTGGACATTATATTCTTCATTTCCGGTTAATACTTGTACAGCTGCTGTTATTGTGTATATATTTATTTATATTTCTTCATACATTCTTATATAGTTCTATATTGTGTATTTTGTTGTACAGTTATTTTATTTTCAACTTTAATTTATATATTTTATCTTATTCTTCCCAGTTAAATTTACCCTTCATTCTAATTTGTGTTGTACAGTTATTTCATTTTAACCTTAATTTATATTTTATTCCTTCCTAGTTAAATTTACCCTTTTTAATTTTTCATATTTATTTCCTATCTTATTCATAGCCTTTTCCTTTTTTGTTTTCTTTAGGTCACGAGCAGTTGTCCAAGCATTTCACTACATATCGTACTGTGTATGACTGTGTACGTGACAAATAAAATTTGAATTTGAATTTGAATTTGATACTACGTCTACTACCATGTATGTCTACACACATCCAGTGACACTGCAGCACTAGCTGTAAGTACCAACAAAGCCCCAAGCCTACTGCTGATAAATGTGCGGCTCTCGAGACCCGCACCATTTCATAAACACACCACTCAATCCAAAACCTAACTTATATGTACCTGGTATAGAATCAGGTGTCAAACTCACGTTCCTTCCTCAACCTTGTTGGACAGGTCTTCTGCAGCTGATGCAGGCATGTGGGGATGGTTCAGGGACCGAGCAGCATCATGATCATGTGAGACTCTGCTCTTCTTGCTCTTTGGGAGCGACTGGTCCACTCAACTCACTCTGGGGCTTTACATTGTCAGGTCAAGACACTACAATAATCCAGCGTGTGTGTCTCACAGAAGGCTTCAGCAGCATCTCGGGGTCGACTGGTCCACAGTCCAGGACCATACGTGGGTGTGAGGAACTCTGTGAGGCCGCCGGGTTAACATCCGAACATCACAACAAGCAGTCAGAGGAAGCAATCTGTTCTTATCATCTTCATCACTTTCATGCACATCAATTACATCCATCACAAACACCTACTATGTCACTATGGCAACCGCTGTGACCATGACCCCCACCTTTTGGACTGTGGGAAGAAGCTCGCCCAGGCATGAGGGCAACATGCAGCTCCAGCTCAGCAGGAAGGTCGAAGCTTCCTGCGGTGAGGTCATGGCAGAGGACATTACCCCTTGGTCGGGAGGGGGGGTTTGAGGGTATGATTACGCTTTAATTATTCCATTAAATGCACTTTAATTTGCCATCAGCACAGCGGGGGAGCCACAGTCACACATTCAGCCTTTCCTCGCTGATAATAATGATGGAATTGCTCCTTCCTGTCACACTGTGCACGCTCTCACTGATTATTTACTGGAGGAAAATTGCTCTTGTTTCTGCTGCTGTGTTATCACATGAGGATTTAAAGCTTTAATTAGGATTAATTCAGGCTGAATAAGAAATTTAAATGGAGGGGAGGGGGTGTTGCTTTATTCTGAGTCAGAATAACTAATAATGAAAGTCCAGTTTCCTGAACACGTCTGTCCAAGCTGCTGGTACGTGACCCTTCAGCCTGCATGTCAACCACTAAACTGCTACAGTCACCCTGCTGCTCGTCTCAATGGCACCGGGGGGGTTCTTGGATAGATGTTAAAGATCTGCACACTTGAAGCTGTTATCACATACTTGTATATTTATACAAGAGTACAAACATCTTCTGTCCTCTCAGTGTTTGCAC
Organism: Diplotaxodon limnothrissa; assembly: GCF_057381915.1. Taxonomy (NCBI): domain Eukaryota; kingdom Metazoa; phylum Chordata; class Actinopteri; order Cichliformes; family Cichlidae; genus Diplotaxodon; species Diplotaxodon limnothrissa. Next base: position 497,985 of record NC_140616.1, on the reverse strand, counting down.
TCAGCAAACAAACAGCACGTTACTCTGAACCAGAGAAGCCGCTCGCCCTGCAGGGCGCTTTTATTACGGAGCTTTAAACAGCTTCCATCAGGAATGAATGAATTGTATGTAATTATTCAATCAACATGTTTGTACCAAGTTAGTCTAATTAAATTCATTTAAATTCAGGTTATATTGTTTAAACACTTTGGCACATCAAACGTCAGTCTTGTTACATGAACTAGTAAAATATTTGTTTGTCCAATGATAATCTTGTTGAATGAACAAATGTAACTTATGTGTGTAGTACATGTTGTGTTCATATTACATAACGTTCAACAAAAACAGATTTACAACAACTTCCAATACATCCAGTCCTGGGGGGCATAACCCAGAAGAGACAGGTACACTCAAAAAAAAGGAAATAGGGTGGTTGTTACATTACAAAAGTCTAACTTGAGCAAAATAGTTTCATGTTTCTATGGTGAATCCAATTAAATCATGATGGATGAGATTCAACCACTTAGTTTGTTCTTCTTCAGATGACCTGATACAGTCTAGGAAGAGCAGTTAGTTGCCTGCACTCACGAAATTCACAAGATCACACGAGATTTCAAACCACAGGACAATCACTGGGGTTATAAGAGGCAGAAAACCACACACACACCACGTGTATGCTGTGGCTGTCGATTGTGGTTTAACCTGGAAAGAAACATGAAGAAAATTCTGCATCAAGCATAGCGTTCCTGCTTTTGTTAAGTTTGGCAGCTCAGTGGCTGAGTGGAACCTGAGGGAACAGTGCGAACCACCACCACGCCACCAAAATTAAAATAAAGGGTAAATTTAACGAGGAAAGAATAAAATAAAATATCAAAATTAAAGTTAAAAATAAAATAACTGTAGAACAAAATACACAATATAGAAATATATGAAGAATATATGAAGAAATACAGAACAAGAGCAGCTGTACGAGTAATACACGTTTAAATGTAGTTTAGTGGATTTCTCCCTGTGCAGTAGCGCTGCTGCTTTAGATAAATGCACCACAGCTAATGAACAGACTTTGTCCCTGTTAGACTTTTAAGAGACAACCTGCCCACACAATATGCCAGGACACTGTGACTAACACGCAGGGACACACGGATACTTGACCTGCGATCGCCGACGCTGATGTTCTTCTTTCTGGCAGGTGTGGTGGAAGGAAAACTGAAAAGCTGCGATGACATCCAAGGATGGTGCGTGAGTTACAGATCAGGTATTCTGAAGGCAGCATGCCATTCATTTATCAGCTTACTTTCAAAATCAGGATGTGATGACACAAACGGATCCGTGTGTCCGACTGAAACCTACATTTACAGAAATACTTTTCCTTAACTTTAAAAATCTTTGGTAGCCATTAGCAGAGGTGTGGACTCGAGTCACATGACTCGGACTCGAGTCAGACTCGAGTCCAAGTCATGTGACTCGAGTCATTCATTTTATGACTTTAGACTTGACTTGAAAAAATGTTCTAAGACTTGTGACTTGACTTGGACTTTTACACCAATGACCTGGGACTTGAATTGGACTTGAACCGGTTTACTTGAAAAGACTTGATATTTCACCCCAAATATAAAATTTAACACACATATTATATAGAAAGTGTGCATCATTAATTCAAACCACACTCCGTACGTATGTGTGCGTGAGCTGTAGCACAGCCAATCAAATTAACCCGATTTTTTTTTTTGTGTCCCGTTTGGATCTTTACCATCAGAATTGTTGTCTTAAGGCCAAGAAAGATGCCAAGCGGATTTATTTTACCAAGTGGATCATCATGGCCTTGCCATATTGGTCCATTTGAGTGACCTTTATTATAATTATGAATTTATTTTATTTTCAGTTGCTACAAACGGGACAGACATGACTGGGGGACAGGACAGGGGGAAAGAATGAAAGAAAGAGAGGGAGAGAAAGAAAACCAAAGGGGAGAAGAGACGGTGAGAAGGGGGGGAAGAAAGAAAGAAAAACAAACAAAACACCTGGATCACCTGTATGGAGAAAAAAAACAGGAGAAAGCAAACAACAAAGAGCAACATAATAAAAAAAAACAGCACCATCACAATAAACTAGCTAGCAGTAGATATCAGTAGATACTAAATAATAAACGATATTGTGCAGCACGCAAGATAGACAGCGCACAATGTGCTTTGAGGCAGCAGCCAAGAAAGCTGTAGTCCGCGTCTGTGAATACACCTGTGTGCATACCTGTGTGGATCAGCATGCTTGCATTCCAAAGGTTTCTCCATGTAACGATCTGCTAGAGGGAGTGGGGGGGCCACAGCCCCGTCCTCCAGGGTATGAAGCAGGTATGGAGGAGATCCAGGCCCCAGACATCCAGAGGCCCCAGAGTACAAGGACCCGAGGAGGACCACCAAAGGGGGGGAACCGTGCCTGGTTATTTCTAACATTTTGAGTTATTTTCCAGTGTTAGAAAACCAGCACTGCTCGGTGTTAGCCATTGTTTATCTTCAAAACTGACTAGGTTACTTTTAAACATATAACACTGTCAAAAGTGTTAATTTAACACTCAGAGGTGTGGACCCATATAGACACTCTCCAGTGTTAATTTAACACTGGAGATTTTGCTGTGCACTAGCTTCCTCTCAGAGAGCAGCGCGACTCTTCCCGAAAACCCTCAGTGTCTAAATGCATTTAAAATTGAGGGCAGGGCACCAGCGCCAGAGGTGGGTTGGAATACACCGACCATCCACTGGATGCTGTAAAACGTGCCCACCCCCAAGGCCCTATATGTATGTGTTAGGTGAGAGTGTGAGTAATGTGGATGTCTAGGTTGCAGAATAAAATTGAGGCACAGGCGGCCAGAAGGGGACAGAGGGGGAGTGCCTCCCCTGCACCCTGGTGACATACCTGCGCCCCAAGCCCTGCGTGTGTGGGTGTGTGTGGTAGAGCGGGAATAGGGAGGCAGCTGAAGATGGGGAGGGAAGAAAGGGAGGGGCAAGTGGCCGACGCCACCGACGCCGATTCTTTTTTTAAAAAGAAAAGAAAAAAACCCTCAAAAATGCTACAAGGAGTTATTTTTGGTATTTACATACATGCAATACACACAACAGCAGACGTATCACTGCTGTAACACTTAAGTGTTACAGCAGTGATACGTCTGCTGCTGTCAGGCCTGCAGGTATCAGGCTGCTGTTCTCCTTCATCTCATAGTGGACAGAAATTATTTTTTGGAGTGACACAAATAATTTGTGTGGCATCAGATTTGATGCAGAACAGCTGATCGTTCTGTAAATAGTTTGAAATGTTTATTTAAAAACACCTTGGCTGCATTTTTAGGTAAACAGCTGCAAAAAACTTTGTTTGCAAAACTCAGTTACTTTTTTGAAGAAGTAACTATATAATTAATTGCCCAGCATTGGTCATTATATGCTGTATTTGCAGACAGAGTTATAGACTCTCTCCCAGACCACAGACTCATCATACAGTCAGAGCTTTATGAAAAATAAAGAAAGTTGTGTTTTCAAAATTGGAGTTGAAGTTATTTTTCCTTCCAATAGTGTTAACATGCTGCAGGTCATGAACAAGATTTTTTTACATTTTCATTGTCAGTGGGCTGAAGCAGTTAATTAAAAGTCGTCTAACAGAAATGTAAATGCTGTGATTTGATTATTTTAATAAACATGTAACTTGGATGGATTCGATGCTGGCGTGACCACAGTGCTCACGTCTGCTGTTGCTCACAGCGGTCCGAGGGACGCTCAGGGAGTTTGTGTGTTCGCTCAGACACATGAAACATTAGAGGGAACATTGGTCACAGGTCACTGACTGATGATTTGGTGCTATAGATTAACTAGAATTTATTATCATGACAATTGTTAGGCTGCTGATGTAAATTGATTCATTAGTGTATATTTGACAAAGAATCTTAAGTGACATGTCTCACTTTTTATATGTGTTATTTTATCAGGTGGCAGTATGTCCTAGTGCAGTCAGAGGGGAGGAGCCAGGGCCAAAGGTGAGGCACATCAAGCTCAGAATAATAATTGTAATCTGAGGATAAAACACAGGTACTGAGGATGAAAGAAGCTTCAGTGCTCTCAGAAGAGTAAAAACAGGGCTAAGGTCCACCAGGAGAGACTGGACAGTATAGATGGAAAACCAATATGCCAGCAGTTTATCTCAGTTAACGAGAGGAGCAGGCATGTGTTTGGCTCCTAAACATAGTGGACGTTGAGTTGTTGTGTGGGACACCAGTAGCTGTAACAGTAGTTCGTGTTTAGAATAAAAGATCCCAGCTTAAATGGCTTAAAAGCATGTAGAATAGCATATGTAGGGTAGTATATTTCTCCTTTTTTTTAAAGAAGCAAAGACAAAAGAGGGGAAAACAGAAACAGGGCAGGTTCGGTGGTTGAATCATCCGTCCCCACCAACGCCAAAACCAAATCTACGCCCTTGCGCTCACTACATGCTTTATACAGTTTCCTCAGATATGCATGAACATTTTCACACTTTTCTCTTTTGTTTAAACTCTCGTAAAGTTCAACCCATCGTAGAAACATAAGTCCAGTATTATAAAACGTAACCGTGCAGTACGTTTTGTGGGCAGATTTATATAAATTCGACAAGCTAAACTCATTCTGTGCTGTACAGCAGCAGTCCGTAACCTTTTTTGCACCATGGACCAGTTTAATGTCAGACAATATTTTCACGGACCGGCCTTTAAGGTGTCGCAGATAAATACGACAAAATAAAATTATACAAACAAAGACAAACACGGTGGTATTTTGTAAATATAATAATAAACGCGAATTCACTGTGTAATTGTGTAACTTTATGAGCAGCGTCCTCCTGAAATGTGCCAACAACGTCCTCCTATGTGCTGCTCTCTGGTCGCTATGGTAACGCGTGAATAGTTCTTTCAAAATAAGACACACGACCACGACACGGGAAAAGACACAGGGAAACCGACTCAGCGGACCGGCACTGGTCCATGGCCCTGTTGGGGGCCGCTGCTGTACAGGAGACACTGTACTAGGTTGATGGACAATGGTCTACAACAATCACAATGCACAACACAATGTACTGAAAAAAATTATTTGTATTGGGACAGCCTTCGTCACATTGCTGTGACGTAATCGGCCTTAAAATGCGGCCTGTAAGGCTGCAGACCCTGAATTGGGACACAGCCATTAAATACAAAAGGTGGACGGAGCTAAGAGGAAACAGCTGGGAGACACGGCTGACGAGCCAGGGAGAGCACAAAGCTGAACGCACAGACATAAGGCACAGACCTACAAAGTAAAACATGAAGTACACGACAGACAGAGAGATCCAGACGAGACACAGAGCTTAACAGACGCAGACTCATGAGCAGACAAAATAACATCATGGACAGACAGAGGGAACACAGAGAAGAGGGAGCACAGAATAAACACCAGGAGACCAAATAACAAAACCTAAAAACTAGAACTCAGGAAGTACTGCCAAACCAGGAAGCTGAAATACTAGGACAGAACCAAAACAGACAGTCATACTTTGTAATAAAATCAAAAGAAAAAGTACAAAACCAAAAACACTGGCTCACCGACGCAGGACCCTGAGGTCCCACAGGACGATAATCACACGACATAAATCGATAAAACCTGTAAGCCAAACGCGCATGTAACGTTTGCAGTTTGACACAAAGTGATATGTTTCTCCTGTTTGTCACATTTTCACTGCACTCTCGCTTCGTTGGGATGAATTAAGCTTAATTTAGAAAACCAGATTAAACATTTTTCTCAAAATGAGTTCAAAAACATGTTTGTGTAACTCACTGTGGGCTCTTCTGGTTTTCAAATGTACGCTGTTTAAAAAGAAATGTGTGAGTGTGTCAGCAGACATGGTGGTCCACGGTGATGATGATGGGGAGGAGGAGGATAACCTCTGAGCCTGTGTCATTAGAGGAAGCAGCTCTGAGCTCACGGGTTCACCTCGTGTCTGGAGCTGGAGCTCTGGCGCCCTCTAGTGCTCACCAGCTGTTACAAGAACCTTCGTCTGTGGGCAGCAGGCTGTGAGGGTGGAGAAAACAAACACGCCTACGGATGCTAGTAAAATGTTAGATATTATAAACGCTTCATAACATGCTTAACAGCATAATAAATAATACTGAAAAACTGTTCTGATTAAACTGGATGCAAAGCATACAGAAATACTCGTGTATCTCTGGGGCAGTGACCCCTGACCTCTGTCTTTTTTTTACTGAAGCCATGCAGAGTGTTACTTTCATGTTGTGCAGGGAATGGGAGGAAATTCTGTGCTTTTTAATTGCTTTTCCAGAACTTTAATCCCTCAAACCTGTAAACGTAACGCACTTTTCTCTGTTTCTCATATATATGACCCTTGGTTATGTTGGAGTACATATTTTTAAAAGTTTATTCTTCAGCCACCACCCTGCCATGAACCTCGGGATAGGCTAGACCTCAAAGTATACAGCTAACCTGCAGAGCTGCCAAGTAACAAAGTACAAATACTTCTGGACTGTACTAAAGTACAATTTTCAGGTATCTGTGATTCAGTGCTTTTTTTCTGACCACTTTTTACTTTTACTCCCTACATGTTTACACAAACACATTTCTATGAGCTGAACAAACATCAGCAAACACACAAACTGTGTGTGTGCAGTTTGTCTCACAGTGTGCTGCAGCTAAAGTCCGGCTGCTGATCTGACAGGGAGAGAAAAGACAGAGATGGAGACAGATGATAAAGAAGGAGAGAGCTTAGTGTTAAAGGACGGACTGAAACGAACTGAGACAGACTGACTGTGTTATCTAAAGACTGCATGAGAATCCTCTGCAGGTCAGCGCAGGATATACAGGTGAGTTTGCTGCACTGTGATTGGTTTACAGTAAAGACCAGTGTGTGACTGGTGCACAGTGGCTGTGGATTCATGGTCACAGTTAGCTGATATAAAGACAGCATCAACAGTGTCAGTGTAGAGGATGGAATCAGCCAGGACAGCTCAGGGGACATCTGCTCACATCTGGATGAATCCAGGTGTGTACATGCACAGAGAGCAGCAGGTCAGCTGATCACAGCCTGCACACCAAGAACATCTACTGGTCTAGCTGTACCTGAATTGGGACACACCCTTTGTTGGCTGGATTTACGTACTGCAGGGACACAAACATGTCCTTAAAATGTCTTTTTGAGCTCAGACTCCACTTTATAATATTCTGTGTGCAGCTGGAAAACACCACTTGCACTGTGCCCCACAATCTTTATTTGTCACTGGCATTTAGCTAATGAGTAATCCCAAGATTGCCTTTCACCTAACTGCTGACACGGGTTGCAACATAGCTGGCATCAGTGCTGCCAGACTTAAGCATTCCCAACCCCCGCCCGCTTCCTCTGACACATGTAGGGTCTTGGGTGGGGTGCCACACAGGCCACAGTTGGAAGGCCTTTGGCTTTGCTCGCTGTGCTGTGCAGCCACCCGTCCCTCCTTTTTAATTATAAAGTAGTATTTACAGACCACCACATACAGGACCCTGGGGGACAGGTGCGTTACCCAGAGGTTGGTGGCTGGGGCTCAATTTTACATGCACCTTATACATTGGGGGGGGCAGACTGTTGACAAGCTGTCAAGTGCTTATGTTGCAACTGTCCCCTAATTTGTAATAGCACTCTAGGTTTCATGCAATCATACTCATTATTCACACCTCATACGCTCACGTCCACCAACGCATGCACCCTGTAGGGCATGTTTAACACAGACAAGCAGGGCGGGGAGCAGGCAGGTCTTTCTACACCCGTTTCCTGCACCCTACCTGAGCCCGGGCTGTGTGTGTCTGTATGGTCAGCACTTCCTGTTCCTGTTCCAACACACAGTGGTGGTTTTATGAACCTAATCGGTGTAGTCAGTTTAATTAAAAAAACAACAACATCAACAACATCTTATTTCATAGCGTGATCTTGACGTGCATCATTCAAAGCACATTTTCTGTTGATTAACTCACTGATTCTATTCACTTTATTCACTCACTGTCTTTACTGTTTTGCTAGCTTAGCTTAGCTTGTAGCCGACTCGCTAGCAGCATGGCTACTTCACCTGTCCCTCCTGCACTTTCCTGCTCATTGTGTCAAATGTTTAGCTACTCCTCGGCCTCCTTTAGCAGTAATGATACCTGTAATAATAGATTAATAGATTAGATCATAGAATAATAATAATATAGAATAATAACAGATTAGATCATAGAATTGAATCATATCTGTTATTAACCTCTGTCTCTCTTCCACAGCATGTCTGCAGTTTAACTCATTGCTGTGTGTTATCTGGCTTCATGGACAGAGCATTTAATGGGATCTAAAGCTGTTCATTGCACCTTCAACCAAGTGTTATGCATTAGGTAAAACCCGGACCATAAGTCATCTGGAGCAGTTTTACAAAATTCGGTAAATGTGATGCAGTCCTTCCTCATCATCATCATCATCACTGTCTCTGCTGTAGTCGCTGTGACTGACGATGGCAGCAGTGGTGGCAGAGTTCAGGCTGTGTTTAGTGTTATCCCGAGTACCAGTCTGAATGTCCTTGATGGCTGCTTAAACAAACCCGAGCGAGATCGATACACAAACACAGAGGTTGTGAAATCACAGAAGGCCCAGAAACATCTGAACTGTGCGCAGGAAAACCTTTGTGTCCAAACAGTGTAAACCTGCAGGTTTGTCTCTCCTGCAGCTCGTATAAAAACTGTATGTCCTAGTGCAGTCAGAGGGGAGGAGCCAGGGCCAAAGGTGAGGCACATCAAGCTCAGAATAATAATTGTAATCTGAGGATAAAACACAGGTACTGAGGATGAAAGAAGCTTCAGTGCTCTCAGAAGAGTAAAAACAGGGCTAAGGTCCACCAGGAGAGACTGGACAGTATAGATGGAAAACCAATATGCCAGCAGTTTATCTCAGTTAACGAGAGGAGCAGGCATGTGTTTGGCTCCTAAACATAGTGGACGTTGAGTTGTTGTGTGGGACACCAGTAGCTGTAACAGTAGTTCATATTTAGAATAAAAGATCCCAGCTTAAATGGCTTAAAAGCATGTAGAATAGCATATGTAGGGTAGTATATTTCTCCTTTTTTTTAAAGAAGCAAAGACAAAAGAGGGGAAAACAGAAACAGGGCAGGTTCGGTGGTTGAATCATCCGTCCCCACCAACGCCAAAACCAAATCTACGCCCTTGCGCTCACTACATGCTTTATACAGTTTCCTCAGATATGCATGAACATTTTCACACTTTTCTCTTTTGTTTAAACTCTCGTAAAGTTCAACCCATCGTAGAAACATAAGTCCAGTATTATAAAACGTAACCGTGCAGTACGTTTTGTGGGCAGATTTATATAAATTCGACAAGCTAAACTCATTCTGTGCTGTACAGCAGCAGTCCGTAACCTTTTTTGCACCATGGACCAGTTTAATGTCAGACAATATTTTCACGGACCGGCCTTTAAGGTGTCGCAGATAAATACGACAAAATAAAATTATACAAACAAAGACAAACACGGTGGTATTTTGTAAATATAATAATAAACGCGAATTCACTGTGTAATTGTGTAACTTTATGAGCAGCGTCCTCCTGAAATGTGCCAACAACGTCCTCCTATGTGCTGCTCTCTGGTCGCTATGGTAACGCGTGAATAGTTCTTTCAAAATAAGACACACGACCACGACACGGGAAAAGACACAGGGAAACCGACTCAGCGGACCGGCACTGGTCCATGGCCCTGTTGGGGGCCGCTGCTGTACAGGAGACACTGTACTAGGTTGATGGACAATGGTCTACAACAATCACAATGCACAACACAATGTACTGAAAAAAATTATTTGTATTGGGACAGCCTTCGTCACATTGCTGTGACGTAATCGGCCTTAAAATGCGGCCTGTAAGGCTGCAGACCCTGAATTGGGACACAGCCATTAAATACAAAAGGTGGACGGAGCTAAGAGGAAACAGCTGGGAGACACGGCTGACGAGCCAGGGAGAGCACAAAGCTGAACGCACAGACATAAGGCACAGACCTACAAAGTAAAACATGAAGTACACGACAGACAGAGAGATCCAGACGAGACACAGAGCTTAACAGACGCAGACTCATGAGCAGACAAAATAACATCATGGACAGACAGAGGGAACACAGAGAAGAGGGAGCACAGAATAAACACCAGGAGACCAAATAACAAAACCTAAAAACTAGAACTCAGGAAGTACTGCCAAACCAGGAAGCTGAAATACTAGGACAGAACCAAAACAGACAGTCATACTTTGTAATAAAATCAAAAGAAAAAGTACAAAACCAAAAACACTGGCTCACCGACGCAGGACCCTGAGGTCCCACAGGACGATAATCACACGACATAAATCGATAAAACCTGTAAGCCAAACGCGCATGTAACGTTTGCAGTTTGACACAAAGTGATATGTTTCTCCTGTTTGTCACATTTTCACTGCACTCTCGCTTCGTTGGGATGAATTAAGCTTAATTTAGAAAACCAGATTAAACATTTTTCTCAAAATGAGTTCAAAAACATGTTTGTGTAACTCACTGTGGGCTCTTCTGGTTTTCAAATGTACGCTGTTTAAAAAGAAATGTGTGAGTGTGTCAGCAGACATGGTGGTCCACGGTGATGATGATGGGGAGGAGGAGGATAACCTCTGAGCCTGTGTCATTAGAGGAAGCAGCTCTGAGCTCACGGGTTCACCTCGTGTCTGGAGCTGGAGCTCTGGCGCCCTCTAGTGCTCACCAGCTGTTACAAGAACCTTCGTCTGTGGGCAGCAGGCTGTGAGGGTGGAGAAAACAAACACGCCTACGGATGCTAGTAAAATGTTAGATATTATAAACGCTTCATAACATGCTTAACAGCATAATAAATAATACTGAAAAACTGTTCTGATTAAACTGGATGCAAAGCATACAGAAATACTCGTGTATCTCTGGGGCAGTGACCCCTGACCTCTGTCTTTTTTTTACTGAAGCCATGCAGAGTGTTACTTTCATGTTGTGCAGGGAATGGGAGGAAATTCTGTGCTTTTTAATTGCTTTTCCAGAACTTTAATCCCTCAAACCTGTAAACGTAACGCACTTTTCTCTGTTTCTCATATATATGACCCTTGGTTATGTTGGAGTACATATTTTTAAAAGTTTATTCTTCAGCCACCACCCTGCCATGAACCTCGGGATAGGCTAGACCTCAAAGTATACAGCTAACCTGCAGAGCTGCCAAGTAACAAAGTACAAATACTTCTGGACTGTACTAAAGTACAATTTTCAGGTATCTGTGATTCAGTGCTTTTTTTCTGACCACTTTTTACTTTTACTCCCTACATGTTTACACAAACACATTTCTATGAGCTGAACAAACATCAGCAAACACACAAACTGTGTGTGTGCAGTTTGTCTCACAGTGTGCTGCAGCTAAAGTCCGGCTGCTGATCTGACAGGGAGAGAAAAGACAGAGATGGAGACAGATGATAAAGAAGGAGAGAGCTTAGTGTTAAAGGACGGACTGAAACGAACTGAGACAGACTGACTGTGTTATCTAAAGACTGCATGAGAATCCTCTGCAGGTCAGCGCAGGATATACAGGTGAGTTTGCTGCACTCTGATTGGTTTACAGTAAAGACCAGTGTGTGACTGGTGCACAGTGGCTGTGGATTCATGGTCACAGTTAGCTGATATAAAGACAGCATCAACAGTGTCAGTGTAGAGGATGGAATCAGCCAGGACAGCTCAGGGGACATCTGCTCACATCTGGATGAATCCAGGTGTGTACATGCACAGAGAGCAGCAGGTCAGCTGATCACAGCCTGCACACCAAGAACATCTACTGGTCTAGCTGTACCTGAATTGGGACACACCCTTTGTTGGCTGGATTTACGTACTGCAGGGACACAAACATGTCCTTAAAATGTCTTTTTGAGCTCAGACTCCACTTTATAATATTCTGTGTGCAGCTGGAAAACACCACTTGCACTGTGCCCCACAATCTTTATTTGTCACTGGCATTTAGCTAATGAGTAATCCCAAGATTGCCTTTCACCTAACTGCTGACACGGGTTGCAACATAGCTGGCATCAGTGCTGCCAGACTTAAGCATTCCCAACCCCCGCCCGCTTCCTCTGACACATGTAGGGTCTTGGGTGGGGTGCCACACAGGCCACAGTTGGAAGGCCTTTGGCTTTGCTCGCTGTGCTGTGCAGCCACCCGTCCCTCCTTTTTAATTATAAAGTAGTATTTACAGACCACCACATACAGGACCCTGGGGGACAGGTGCGTTACCCAGAGGTTGGTGGCTGGGGCTCAATTTTACATGCACCTTATACATTGGGGGGGGCAGACTGTTGACAAGCTGTCAAGTGCTTATGTTGCAACTGTCCCCTAATTTGTAATAGCACTCTAGGTTTCATGCAATCATACTCATTATTCACACCTCATACGCTCACGTCCACCAACGCATGCACCCTGTAGGGCATGTTTAACACAGACAAGCAGGGCGGGGAGCAGGCAGGTCTTTCTACACCCGTTTCCTGCACCCTACCTGAGCCCGGGCTGTGTGTGTCTGTATGGTCAGCACTTCCTGTTCCTGTTCCAACACACAGTGGTGGTTTTATGAACCTAATCGGTGTAGTCAGTTTAATTAAAAAAACAACAACATCAACAACATCTTATTTCATAGCGTGATCTTGACGTGCATCATTCAAAGCACATTTTCTGTTGATTAACTCACTGATTCTATTCACTTTATTCACTCACTGTCTTTACTGTTTTGCTAGCTTAGCTTAGCTTGTAGCCGACTCGCTAGCAGCATGGCTACTTCACCTGTCCCTCCTGCACTTTCCTGCTCATTGTGTCAAATGTTTAGCTACTCCTCGGCCTCCTTTAGCAGTAATGATACCTGTAATAATAGATTAATAGATTAGATCATAGAATAATAATAATATAGAATAATAACAGATTAGATCATAGAATTGAATCATATCTGTTATTAACCTCTGTCTCTCTTCCACAGCATGTCTGCAGTTTAACTCATTGCTGTGTGTTATCTGGCTTCATGGACAGAGCATTTAATGGGATCTAAAGCTGTTCATTGCACCTTCAACCAAGTGTTATGCATTAGGTAAAACCCGGACCATAAGTCATCTGGAGCAGTTTTACAAAATTCGGTAAATGTGATGCAGTCCTTCCTCATCATCATCATCATCACTGTCTCTGCTGTAGTCGCTGTGACTGACGATGGCAGCAGTGGTGGCAGAGTTCAGGCTGTGTTTAGTGTTATCCCGAGTACCAGTCTGAATGTCCTTGATGGCTGCTTAAACAAACCCGAGCGAGATCGATACACAAACACAGAGGTTGTGAAATCACAGAAGGCCCAGAAACATCTGAACTGTGCGCAGGAAAACCTTTGTGTCCAAACAGTGTAAACCTGCAGGTTTGTCTCTCCTGCAGCTCGTATAAAAACTGAGTGGCTCAGACTTGGTGACATGCCTGCCACCATCAGCATTATGAATCTGTGGCTCAACTGTCGCTTCCATTTCCTGTTTGCAGCGCTGGTTCTCAGCAGCTCGGCTTTGACACCTGAGGAATGCAAACCGCTGGTGACGCCGCTGTCTATGGAAGACCCCTCTGTGGTAAGACTCCTCTGATTGCTGCCTAGGTCTGTGGGGTGGGCTGTGGAGTTAACAGGTGAACGTGGTGCTGAAGTCATTGTTTGCTGTGGAGGTTCAGACTGATTTACAGCTTCATCATTAAATAACTGCATCTTAGTTTCCACTGCAGGATGGATAAAATACTTTGGTTATTAAACTGCCTACAAATGTAGACTACACACTTTTATTTGCACTTTGAAGTGGCTGAGTGAAGCTGTTGGAGAATATTTGGTTTTCACTAACAATGTTTTTTCACCTGTCCCATTTGGTTCTTTTGCCATCAGAATTATTGTCTAAAGGCAAAGAAAGATGCCCAACGGATTTACTTTACCAAATGGACCGTGCTGTATTGGTCTGTTTGATTCACCTTTGCTTTTACTGTTTATTTTATTTTCACTTGCTACACACGGGACAGACATGACTGGGGAAAGAAAAACAGCGGGGAAGAGGGACGGGGATAAAAAAACTAAAGCCAACAAAATAAGCAGACAAAAAATACAAATATCAATCACCTGGGTCACCTGTTGACAAAGAAAAAAGGGAAAACAAGCAAAGAAAAAGAGCAACATAATAAACAACATCATCGTGATTATCTATGTGAATATAACAGTAAATATGTCTGTGAAGGTTCTCAGTCATCCAGGTCATCGTAGTCTAAGGAGCTTCAAAGAAAAGCGTCTGGACTTCTTTAAGTTGCTTGAAGACGTTTCACCTCTCATCCCAGAAGCTTCTTCAGTTCTAAGGTCAAATGGTGGAGAGTCCCAGATATAAACCTAGTGGGAGTGACCCCCCACAGAGGGACAAAAGGACCCCTGATGATCCTCTAATCACCTGATTAGTGGCTCAGGTGATTATCTGGGACTCTCCGCCATTTGACCTTAGAACTGAAGATTATTATTATTATTATTATTATTATTATTATTATTATTTTATTGTGCAGCACGTAGGATTGACAGCGCACAGTGTGCTTTGAGGTAGGAGCCAAAAAGGGTGTAGTTTGTGTGTGTGAGCACCCGTGTGTACACCTGTGAGCATGGACGCGCTTGTTTTTAAAAGGTTCCTTCATGTAATGATCTGCTAGAGGGTGTGGGGGGGCCACAGCCCCGTCCTCCAGGGCATGAAGCAGGTATGGAGGAGATCAAGACTCCAGACATCCAGAGGCCCCCAGAACACAAGAGACCAAGGAAGACCAACAGAGGGGCAGCCGCGCCACTGTCCCAGTAAGAGCTGAGGAGAGTCCCAGATGAGGGCTCACTCAGCAGCCGCGGAGCAGAAGCCAGGGGGGGTTGCAGTGACGCGCCCGTGAGCTGCGCCAGAGTGACCGAGCCCCAGGCCGAGAGGCCGAGGGCACCCCACCCCCGAAGTGGCCCGAGCGAGCCCCAGGCTCCAGGCGCCGATAAGCAGCCACCAGGAGTGAGCCGGTGTGTACCTGGACGCCCACCCCCAGACACAGAACCACCAACGCACCGATGTCTGAGGGCGTCTGTCACTGGCAGGGGAAGTGGTGGTGGGTGGAGATAGGCCTCCAAACCTTGGAGGGCCTGAGATGTCCCCAGAGAGGTGGCGCCTGACACCCAACCTGACATATAGACACAGACATACAGGCACACACAGATACAAACATCCATTCCCCCCCCTCATGCTCTCATATGCACTTACTCCACACTCAACCAACGTGGAGACAGACATAAAGAGACGCTGTACACACAATCACACTCCCCAAGTGTACTCTAAGCCCCGGGTCTAGGTACCCTTGCCCCTGGAGGGGGGAACTGCACCCAGACCCAGGTGGTGTTACCCTCTTCCCTGGGGTGGGGAGAAGCAGACTGCCCCGACTCCGCAGCAGCAGGGAGGCCCCACACTCCAGACCGCAGTCGGACGGCCAACTCCTCCTCCTAGCCCCCCCGCCCAAACAGGCAGCAGAGAACGGGGGTGAGAGAAGACTCCAAACCTCCCTCCACCCACTCATTTGTAGTGTTGATGCATGTGTGTTCTAAGGTGCATTTAAAACCCAGGAGGGCTTGGAGCTACCTGCCAGAGAGCAGCAGGTAAGCGCATAGCCCCTCCTGCTAGCCCTCAGTGTCTACCTGTATTTAAAATTGAGAGGTGGGCAACGGCGCCAGAGGTGAGGTGTACACCCTGATGGTCTTCTGGATGCCGTGTAGCGTGCCCACCCCCAAGATCGTACATGTATGTGTTATGAGAGTGTGAGTAATGTGAATGTCTAAGTTGTGGGATAAAATTGAGGCTCCACAAAAATGGAGCTCAGCATTGTTAATTTCATGTTTCCTGAGTGACTGAAGCACATTTGAAACAACAGAAGTCGAGCCTTAAAACCCCAAAAATGTGACTAGTATCAAAAGGCTAAAAGTAAAATTACATAAAATCCACCCATCCATTCTCTTCCACTTCCATTATAAGTCAGGGTCGCAGGGAGACTGACATCTATCTCCATTATCACAGGAAGCAGGCACACCTGGACAGGTGTCCAGCCTGTGGCAGGGCTAACACAGAGAAGTGTGTGGACGGAGAAAACATGAAAACAGGAAGAACCCAGCCAGATGGGAGATTCCAGATCTCCTTGCTGTGAGGACACAGTGCTAACCACTGTGTGCAGACAGCGCCCTCTCCTGTCTTATTTAGTTATTGTCAGTAATAGTGATTGTCGATTGATTATTATTATTATTGTTGATTATGATTAGTGACTTATTGACTGGTCAGTGAGATTCAAACAGGGATCTGTTTTCTTCAGGTGTGACAGCTTCCTGTTGGGTCAGGAAGAACAGGATACGAAGCGCTGTCATGTTTTTGGTTTATTTAATAAAACTCATGTAGCAGGCAGCGTGTCAGCTGACTAGGCCACTTCCTTGTCTGTGCAGATGTATGGCAGGGTGAACTTCCTGCTGGGCTACACCAGTCACGACGTCTACAAAGCTTTGCTGAACCTGACCGACAGCTCCTGGGTGAAGATCAGCGCCTCACCAGTGCGCTCTGGGGAGGTCGTCATGTTGCAGGAAGACAGGATGTGAGCTCATCACACGCATCAACATCTGTTACCATTAAGCCCATCCATCCTGCACCAGAGGGTAGCAGGGGACAGCAGAGGGCAGCAGACAGTAACAACACAACAGGGGGCAGCAGGGGGTAATAAGAGGCAACAGAGGGAAGCAAATGGTAACGGGGCATAACAGAGGTCAGCAGGGGGCAGCAGGCAACAGACAGTAACTGAGGGCAAGAGAGTTTCTGAAGTGGGCGTGAGTTTATTCTTTCTCTCTGATGTTCTCAGGAATGGAACCTGCATGACTTCAACGACGAACATAACCTTTGAAGGAAACACTGCCACGGTGGAAAGTACGCAACCCACTCGACCTGACACACTACAGAGAAGTTCCAACATAAAAGCTGCAAAGTTTTCATGATTCTTTTTCCTGTTCTGTCTCATTTTAGATTAACTTTTTCATTTGTTTCCAGTAATATTGTTTCTTCCATCACTCATATTTTCTCTGAAATCGGTTAATTCAAACAGCTTGATATTTTTCAGTTCTTTTTTCTTCTATCTAAGGTCATTCTAGGGGATTTTTAGCTGCTTTTTTGTTTAGATGATTGTACATTCATCCCCAGGTTTTTGTGTCATTTTCCTGCATATCATCTAAGTTATTTTCAGTTAAACTCTTTGTGTCTGATTTAATTGTCTTTTAATATTAGATTGTGTATTTGTCTCTTGTAAATTGATCTCTGGCGTTTTCCTACGTGAGGTTTTCAGTCCTCGAGGTGCAGTTGGACTTCCTGTTTCAGAAGATCATGTTGTTATTACATGAAATTTTTCTGTTCCCAGTGGCCAACTCCACGTCTTCGTTCTACTTGCTGCCGAGCTGTGACGGCTGCCTCGTCTTCGTGATAAACAGCACGGCTAGAAACACCAAACATCTGCTTAAATTACTGAAGATCGATATAGATGCCAGCGATGAGTTCGTTGCTCATTCCCTTTATCTTCTGGGTAGGACGAAAATTAGACACAGAAGTTAAAATTCTCATTTAAAATCCAAAATGTTCATCCGTTTGAGTGTTTTTGTTTGCAGGCAAAGAGTCAACCCTGAAGGAGCCGGAGCTGGAACACTTCAAGCAGCAGGCAACATGCTTGGGCTTCTCCGGAGACCCGGACTTCATCTACAACCCAGAGAAAAGTGCTTCACTTTAACTGTTTGCACTAGAATCTGAGAAATCAGTCTGAGGTGAATCAGGTGATGTGACTGTCTGTTTCTCTCTGCAGGTTTCTGTGCTGAAGGTGAAGGTATCAAGATTCCCAATTAGAGAAACCACCTACCATCAGAAACCAAGACTTCACCTGAGAAAGTAAAGAGATCAAAAACATAAAAAGTGTGTCTGCATCTTTTATTCTGGGCTTTTTAATGTAACATGGTTTAAAACCAAAGGTCTGCAGACTGCGATTACAAACACTGGTTTCTGCAGATGAGCAAACAGAAGCGATCACTGAGGAGCTGTAATCATGGCCTCAGTCTTGGCACAGAGGCTATTTTTGGTGAAGCAGCCTCTCCAGGGCTGAGTGACACGTGCTTGGGATTACAGCAATGACTCTAATATCGCTGCTTTCACAAACTGTTCAAAAGTTATAGTAATTTTAAAAAGTGTTGTAAAAACCTTTGGCCAGCAGCGTGTTAGGGGTTACAGTGTTAAGTAAGGGAATTGCCTTAGCATGGTTAAACACAGGACAGAGGAAGGTACGAACTCTAGCGAGGGTTTCATTTTAACATTATACCAACTAAGTCATTAAGTGTAACTGGATAATGAGGAAATGACTCAAGGACCGTCTTCATAAGGGAGGGACCTAAGGAGGATATCAACCCATCGCCTTGCAGTGTTGGGAAGGTTACTTTTAAAATGTATTCCACTACAGATTACAGATTACATGCCCCAAAATATATTTTGCAACGTATTCCGTTACGTTACTCAATGAGAGTAACGTATCCTGATTACTTTGGATTACTTAATATATTATCATGCTTTTTACAGCTACATGAATGTGATTTATTACTATTACTGAAAGTTACTCTCCACACCAACACCAGCTAGATGTTTAAATCATAATATAAATGAGTAACAGTAGGTGGACATTAGGTAAGGCTGCACTTTTTGCAGCGATCTCGTATAGAAAACTATTCGGCGCGTATATAAAACAGGTGAGCGGCTCCAAACCGTGGTAAAGGGACCTCTGGCTAATACGTCGGGTTCGTGTCGGCTCGTAGCTGAAAACTAGCTTTACTTTGTTGTCTGGGTCAACTTTGCTAGCAGAGACAGAGAGAGGCGTTGAAAGGCTGCTCCAACGGAGCTTATTGTTTCAGAGGAAACAGGAACACGGTGTACAGTCGAGTCTTAATAGCTTACTCACAGCTGGGCTCGTCAGGCACTCTTCTTGGCTGCAGTGGTTGTTATTATATTTACATGCTTCCAGCTCCCGTTTCTGCTCAGTGACAGCTTGTACTTTTCCTTTTTCTCCCTCACTCACAGACACATCACGGGTCCATCCTCCCTGCAGCACAGACTACACTGCCCATCAGGCTTTAGGGCGATGCCTGTAACACTTCCTGTTGCCTTCATATTAAATCATTTAAAAAAATATTTCTTCACGTCATTATGAGACGCGAGATTGAAACACGGGCATTTGTGCCTCTTAATGCGTGTTTTGTTTGGGTTTCCAACAGCGTGGAATTACCAAACATAGAGAGGGCATAGCCGAACATATGAAACAGGAAGTACCGCCGTGTAATCCATTTATTTCAACAAAGTAACTGTATTCTGAATACCACCTTTTTAAACGGTAACTGTAACGGATACAGTTACTCATATTTTGTATTTTAAATACGTAACGGCGGTACATGTACTCCGTTACTCCCCAACACTGTCGCCTTGTTAACAAAATGCTTAACATGACATTAACATGACTTTACAGTCAGAGGCCGTCAGTGTACGCGGAGGTCGAACTGGCGACCTTCCGGTTACAAAATGAGCTTCACAACCCCCTGAATTATGGATAATTGAAACATTGGTGTTCATCTGAACAACAAACTGGACTGGACTCATAACTCAGACGCCCTCTACAGGAAAGGGCAGAGCAGGCTGTACCTGCTGCAGAGACTCAGGTCGTTTGGAGTGGAGGGCCCACTCCTGAAGACCTTCTATGACTCTGTGGTGGCCTCAGCCATCTTCTATGGCAAGCCTATTCAAATGGCGGCCCGCGGGCCAAATGCGGCCCAGAAGCAACCTGCGAGTGGCCCTGCCTGTGGTCCTAGCAGAAACATAGAGAAAACGCAAAAAAATTAATTCATTCATTAATTTTTAAAAAAATTAAAAATTCCTACAGCGTAGTGTAGACTGTGAATGCAACACTTCTAGTAGCCTAGCAATATTTAACCCACAATGCACCGTGATGTAAACATATTAAACAATCATTGTAATATATGATGCGACAACAGCATGTCTTTCTCACTCCTAAAGCGCAAAATGAAACTGACAATGAAAACTGTCGGTTTAACCCTGCCTGGACTGACAAATACTTATTCATTTTACCGAGTTTAATAATCTTACAACATGGTAAGATTATTACCATGTTGTAATTATTACCATTATTATTACATTATGGTAAGATGTACTACCAATGTACATGGTAGTACAACAGGAGTTGTACTACCATGGTGAGGGTCCTGTACAGCCCAAGAGAGAGCTGCAGCATCTTCCCTTTCTGCTTCTTGGCGAAGAAGAAAAGGCCTTTCACAGATTCTGAAACGGTGAAATACTGCATGCTGGCCGTGGTGGATGCGGTGAAAAGTGATGAATAAATTAAAGTAAGTGTGACATCTGCTATTAAAAACGTACCCCTGTAGGACAGTTCAAATATTCGTAGAGTTGAAGTTCTGGCGTCAAACGAGTTTGAAATGCTGTTAGATGACCTGAAGAAAACTGATGTAATGTCTATAGCAGGAGATCACAGACAGAACTGATAATGCACAGTTGTGCGTATATGTCCGTTTTTTGGATGGGAAATTGCTCGGTTTACTACCGTTAGAGGGACACACAGCTGGCGAAATAATGTTTGAGAAGATTTCAGCTCTTTTTGAGGAAAATGGTCTGGATATGAAGCGTGTCTGTATACTTGTGACGGATGGGGCTCCATCCATGGCAGGAAAAATGAGTGGTCAGTGAAATATTTATTTTAATTTGAAAGGGAATTATCAAAATGTTTTTTTGTTATTATTATTATTATTTCAAATGTGCAAAAAAATTTTTAGTTATGGCCCCCCTTTTTTAAATGGACCTTTTGGTGTGCATTTGTGAGGTCATCAGATTTACAGGGGAAAAGGAATAAAAAAAAATACTTGTTTTTCAGTACAGTTGTGTGGGTTTGAAATTGATCATGATCTGTTGCTTACTGGCTTCAAAAAAAATATCTGGCCCAAATAAATTCCTTGGTTTGAAAATCTGGCCCAACTAACTTCGTAGTTGAATAGCCATGTTCTATGGTGTGGCCTCTGGACCCAGTGGAGGTGGTGAGTGACAGGAGAATGGTGGCTAAGCTGTCATCCCTGTTGGACAACATCTCCCACCCCATGCAGGAGACTCTGACAGCACTGAGCAGCTCCTTCAATGGGAGACTGCGGCACCCACGGTGTGGGACGGGGAGATTTCGCAGGTCTTTCCTCCCCACTGCTGTCAGACTCCACAATAAAGACTTTTGCAGCTGATCAAACACACTAACCCACACATGTGCAATAAGACTGCTATATGTGCAATTCTTATGCAATTCTTCTTCTGACGAAGTTGTATTTTTGTATTTTCCTACTCAGTTGTATATAGTATTTGTATTTCTATTTTATTCTATTGTATATATTATTCTATTCTATTTTATTCTATTGTATATATTATTTTATTTTATTCTATTGTATTTTATTGCATTCCAGTGTTTTCTAATTTCTGCTACATAACTTTGCACTTTTGCTGTAACAAAACAAATTTCCCACCTGTGGGACTAATAAAGGTCATCTTATCTTATTTTATAATATATTTACCCTTTGTTGTTTGTTTCTGTTTACCTAAAAGGCAGCATTTCACTCAACTTTGCAACTTAGACATGTGTACACATCTATGTCACTGTCAACATTCATTATCTCTGTTTTATGTATGTTTTGTAACAAAAAATTATTTCCCCCAGGTATTCTGATTCTGATTTATGTGGTTATATTGTTACTGTAATCACTCCTTCTGGCAATTCGTTGTATCCATTGAATTTATGCAGCTCTAGTTGCCATTTTTCTATATGTACTTGAAATAATAAACAAATTCTAATAAAACAAAACAGAACACTTTCACGTCTGGTTGGTTGGATTGGAGGCGGAGTCAACTGGATAGACTCTCCCTGCACAGTTTTCGGTCCACCTCGGCTCGATTCGTGAAGCCTGGGTAATGGAGGCGGGGTTTGTACGAAAACAGTCAAAGGTGAGCGCACCGCCCGCCCATGTTACCGTGGTCCACAGATGTAACGCACTCTGTGGAATAAGGTGAGGGAGCGAAGGTGAGACCGGACGTGACGTATACCGAGTAGAAGTTGCTCTGTCAGGAGGGTACGACGCGAGTTGAAGCTGTGAAAACGTCACATTTTGTTTGTAACGTTTTATTTTCTTCATGTTTCTGATTGGCCGAACCCGACAGCGCGTGCCCGCGGTCTGAGAGGTGAGTGCGCCGCTGTGGCTGTGAATGCTGCCCCGCTCAGAGACCAAAAAGGACATAAAGTTAAAAAAGTCTTATCGCGTTTGGCTGTCAGTGCCAGCTAGCTCATGCTAAGCTAACGCGGTGTGTAACATCTGTACGGTTCGTGTTGAAGCGGCTTCCCGCTCCGCTCGGAGTTCCGCTTGTTTGGTTTCTCTGCGTTTCTTCCCAGGCCCTCACGAGCTGCTGCGCGTGAACATTAATGACAATTTTACGACAGAAAAAGTTCACAGCTAGCCAGTTGGCTAACAGGCAGCGTAGGCTGCTGAAGCTTAGCGGATGTGGACGGACGGTGGGCGGGACCTATGAACCTGGCGGAGAGGAATGTAAACAGGTAGCACGCGCGTTCATCTGCCAGCGTCAGCGTTCTCCGCGAATCCGCGCCGGACCCGGTAAGCTGACCGGTTTTCGGGAGGAGGGCACGGGCCCGGATGTCGGGGTTAACCGGAAGAGCAGGGTTAACCGGCCGCTCCGCAAGACCGGGGTCAGCTGAGGCTGCCACCCGTGTGTGTGCGAGCGTAAGTCACCGCTGAACCCTTCTCACCTAATTGAGGAGCGTCATGGGAAACAACTTTCCTTCACGTCGATCTTGGGAGTGAAGCAGCCGCCCCCCCAGTACAGGTCACCTGTAAGGCTCGGAGCTCAGGTGTACAGCAGCGGTCCAGGTGTCGGTCTGCGTTCTCAGCCACACCCCTGCTTCTCTCACGGTCACAGCTGTACCCCACAGCTTGGGGGGAGCTGCTTCCGTTCAAACAGCTGAGGGTGGATGTGCAGTGTTGACCGTCAAGTGGAGAGTGTGCAGATGTTTATCAGAGTTTACACCTGTGAGGCACACACAATGTTTCTGTGATGTCACAGATCTGAGAAATTAGTGGATGGAGGTGACGCTGCACCGTCACTCGGAATCCATCTTTAAATCAGCCTCATGGCTGCACACAGCTCTGAGCTAACTCCACAACTCAGACACACAGACAGAGACACACACACACACACACACACACACACACACACACACACACACGTGTGTTTGCTGACTTCTTCTTCTGTGTTTCCTCAGGTGTGACTGATGTCAGAGGGCCGTGCTGCGTCTCTTCTCTGCTCAGATTTTCTGCAGCCATGGTTGCTCTCAGGTAGACCGGTGTGTCTGTTTTCCAACACCCTTGGCAGGCGGCGGGCAGGTGATCGTTCTCTCGTGACGATCTCCTGGCGGCCATGTTGGAGCGCCTCCTGCTGTCTTAAAGCCACCCGATGCTGAGGTCTAGTTTCTCTCGTGACCACGTCCGTCTAAGTCATCTCTCTCCACGTGTTGTCATACGGAGTCGTGCCTGTGAAGCCGTCAGCTGATCATGGAGGAGTCCAGGGAGCAGCCTTCCGCCATCGCTGACCTGGAGATGAAATGCGATTCAGAGGAGCCCACTGTCAGCTCACAGACTTTCTCCAAAGAATGCACCTTAAGCGTGACACCAGCGCACCTCAGAACTGACATCCCCAACACAAGTGGCGGTGCCGCTGACAGCCCTGCGCTCGCCAAGGTCCCGATGGAGGAGGAGGAAGAGGCCACACCCACGCCGCCAGAATCATCGCCAAGTCCATCATCTGAAAACATGACTCTAACAATCGCCACCACCACAGAGGAACCCACGGAGGCTGGGGCAGGACCAGGTAGAGGAGGAGACATGGGTGAAGGGCGGGGCCTAAGATGCCCAGAGGATCCCTCATGGTGCTTCTATTGTCCGCAGGTCTGGACGTGGAGGAAAGCTCCTCGGTGGTGACAGCGGGTGGCTCAGACGACCAGCTGGAGTCCACGGACTCGGCATCATTCTCCATCCCCAGCTTGGAGCTATCGGATGGGGTCGTGACAACAGGAAACTCCCTGGACGTGGATGACGGCCTGTCGTCGTCGTACTCGGCGCTGGGTGCGGAGGGCTGCTCGCCATCCACCGAAGTCCCGAGTCTGCAGGACGAGGCGGCGCTGGAAGCTGCCGGTGAGGCGTCCATGTTACTGAAACTGTGCTCAGCCTGGTGCCTGACTGCACTTCTTCTCTGGGTTTATTTTGCGATGACACCTTAGTACTCCAAATAAATGTAACTTTGTTTAGCTGAGTGTGACTGCATTTCTCCCCCTCCCCACAGGGGGTGCTGCTGCTCCTCCTACTGCGGCACCGGAGCCTGGGCCCTCCATGCCAGCGTATTACCTGGTGAAGTGGATCACCTGGAAGGAGAAGAAGACACCCATCATCACCCAGAGTGAGAACGGACCCTGCCCCCTGCTGGCCATCATGAACACGCTGTTCCTGCGCTGGAAGGTGAGAATCACCATCATTTAAAGGGCGGAGCGGCAGGTGGATGTTCATCTCCACCCAGCTGCAGCACACAAATCTAAAGACAACAAGTTGCACTACGCAGGTACGCAAACATCTGCCTGAGAACCTTCAGGAAGTCAGGGCAGGTGTTTCCTGTCTGCGTCGTCATGGTAACATAAGAACCTGGAGGTGCATGTTACGTGTTCCAGCTGTTTGGAAGGGCAGGGCTCAGAGCTCCCAGGTTCCAGTCGGTCTGAGCTCGTTGTTGTCATGCTCAGACTTGCGCCGAAGACCGGGAAAGGTTCAAGTCAGATTTCTAGCAGCTGAAAGGTGGCTTTGGTTCCCAGGGAAGCTGGCCTCGTTAGAAGGCATGGGAGAACCCTTTCCTAGTAGTTCAGGTCCTTGAAATTGTTTTTACTGCACAAAAGGACGCGAACGCGATGCTAAAGTTCAAGCACAAGTTCAGCTCTGTGCCCACATCTGCACAGAGAGCATGCTAACGTTAAGCTAGTCAGACAATATGCTAACGCTAAGCCAGCCAAGAACAAGAGTGATGCTAAAGCTCAGTGTATGCAGACCAGAGCCTAGCAGCTAGCGCCTGAACTTCAACAGGTAACAAGCTGTCACATCATCCTGGTGCAACATCTGCGAGGAGCTCGTCCTGGTACTGTGACAGCAGGCGTGGGACGTAATAAGAATTTAGCAATTCTGATTCCATTATCAATAGAATCTATACTTATTGATCAGATTCGTTATCGAGTCTCAACAAACAAACATGTGGCCCACAGCATGAAATTAGTCTGCATGAAGGTCTTAGATGTGCTGCTTAGTGATGACGGTCACCCTCAAAGTGGAGAATCGATAACGAATCTGATCAGTAAGTATAGATTCTACCGATAATGGATAGTTCCCATGCGCGCTATCACAGTACCAGGATGAGCTCCTCGAAGATGTTGGACTGGGCTGTTGTGACAGGTCGCCCCGAAGACGGCGGTGGCAGCATTAAATCACAAAGCCTTTGACTTTTCGTTGAAGGGTGTGTCTGCGGCACTGCAGTGCATGAAGCTCTTATAAGTGTTCTCCCAGACTTCCCGTGCTTGGTGGGATCTACACCTGGACGCATCTAGAATAGTCAATAACACTCACAGCGACCCCTAGTGGCAACAGGAAGTTAACTGTTAGAACCATGTGGTGTACGTGAATCCGGTGCTGTGGGTTCACCTGTGCTTCGCCTGTGGCGGCCGCTGGCCTCAGGTGGTTGAGCAGCTAATGAGACACTTTGGATGAACCGTTATGTAGACCGTGGTTTCAGATGTTCCTCTGAGAACCAATCAGAGCACTCTAAAATGATGTAACTGTGCAGACGTCTGTGTCGTCGTAAACAGCTTTGATCTTTTTTAGTGAGGGACAGAAGAGGAGACACCGGCGCTCACGCTTGATAAAGTTTATAAATGAACTGACCTGTGTGTGTGTGTGTGTGTCGCGCCGCAGGCCAAGCTTCCTGCTCAGACTGAGGTGGTCACCACAGAGGACCTGATGGCTCACCTGGGTAAGAGCGACTGTGGGTAATGTATCAAACGTATCGATGATGAAATTAAACGTGCCGGGTAGCACGAGCAGGAGGCTGGGCGCTCGCTCGTAAACGTGGAGGGTCCACGTTAAGTAGACGATGAGTTCGCTCCTGGCACAGCTGTCGAGAATGATACTGTCCGCGGAGGTCACATGGTACACGGTCTGCAACACGTCGGGTTAAACCAGGATTCTCACCTGTGAGTGTTTGAGCTGGTCAGGTCGTGGCGGGCTGTCCTACTGACGATGTTCCTGTGTGTGCGTTGTTCAGGAGAGTGTGTGCTGTCCGTCACTCCTAGACAGAAGGCCGACGGCATGGAGCTCAACTTCCAGCAGGTACCAAGGAAGCACACGGACATGCTGGTTCCCATACACGCTTTCAATTAGCACGCCGTTTTGGGGAGGAGACCATAACGTGGGCGTGTGTGTTTGCAGAACATGAGCGACGCCATGGCGGTCCTCCCGAAGCTGTCTACGGGGCTGGACGTCAATGTGCGTTTCACTGGCGTCACGGACTTTGAATACACGCCCGAGTGCATCGTGTTCGACCTGCTGGACATCCCGCTGTACCACGGCTGGCTGGTCGACCCTCAGGTGAGTGTGTGTGAGCGTAAACGCAGGACTGTCCAGGTCCTTAACGAGGTTTTAACAATGCAAGGTCAGCGGTTTGACCCCCAACTCTTCCAGTCTGCTTGTTGAAGTACTCTTGAGCAAGGGATCAAACCCCGGAGTTTCTCCCGAACCTGTGTGAGCTCTGGATAAAATGCTCTGAATGATGAAGCAGGTGATTGGCTCGTTCAGCCAATCCCCATGGGTACCGTCAGCTGATTGGCTGATAGAGCTGCAGATGAAGCAAGAAAATTAATAAAATGTTCTGACATTAAATTATCAACACAATAGACAGAAAGATATCAGGATGTATAGAAAACAGAATATTTATAGAATGAAAGAAAATATGAACAAATGAAGGAAAGTATTAATAAACATGAATATTAATAAACTGTCTGGAAAAAGTGTTACGGCCTCAGCTGGGCCTCCTGGAGTTGCCTGTGTGGGCGTGTCCTAGCGTCTTCATGCCTTCGGTGACAGCTGACTGCTTCTATTAGTAACTGAACTAAAAGAGACGGACGAGCCGCTATCAACATTTAAAGAAGCAGAACAAAACTCAAGCGTTGGTCAGTAAACTGAAAAGTCAAAAAAGGATTGGTGACCAAACACAGTCCTCTCCACCAAGCAGGAGCAAACAATCACAAAACACAGCTCACTACCTGCAACCACTAACATGGCTCTCTGGCACCAGAGCTCACCTGAAATACTTTTAATTGCTGAAAGGAGTGAGCTGTTCAAAAGGTGGCAGCTGAGGCAGGAGAGACGGTAGGACACGCCCACACAGGCAACGCTTGGGCCGTAACAAAAGTCAAGTGTTGGTCGGTGCCAGACTTACTAGTTGTTTAACCTAGTTGTTAAAATGTTAATTGATTCCTGATGCTGGTAAAATATCATCTTAAATGTTATGCAGCTATCTGCCACCGGACGGCGCATCGTTGATGACACACCTGTTAATCTCATCTCTTTGTTAGAATAAGATCGTAGTTACAAACAGCGGTTCTCCGTCAGGAGGACGGGCTCTGTCTTAGGAGAGAGTTCAGTCGTTATGAGGGGTTCAGAGCAGAGCCACTAGTCCTCCACATCACAAGGAGGCAGCTAAGGCTGTCGCCTCCTGGGCACGGTGTTCCTGCCAGGCATGTCGTACCGGGAAGAGGCCCGGGCTTGGAGATTACATCTCGGCTGGCCTGGGAGCGTCTCACGTGTCCCCGGATAAGCTGGGGGTGGCGTGGAGAGGGAGGGCCCTGCTTCCCTGCTGCTGCCCCCAACTTAAGATGAGCGGGGAAAAAACGGATGTGTAATTTATTGTTTTCTTATTTTTAGATTTGAACTAGGGCTGGGCAATATGGCCTAAAATTCATATCGCGATATAATTTGAAGCACGTGCGGTAACGATATATATCGCGATATATTCTTTTCTTCTGTATAACGTATTTTACACACTATAAGGACTTAAAATCCTTTCATTTTCTCAAAAATCGAGAGTGTGCCTTATGTATGAATTCTGGTTGTGCTTACTGACCTCAAACCGATTAAATCTGTTAAAATGTTTTAGTACAACTTTGGTAAGCCGCACTGCTTGATGGCTTGTCAGAGCATTACGGCAGTGGCGTTTGCAGGGTTACTGAAGTTGGGCTAGCTGGTATATAATGTTGTGCTACGTGATTGCTAGCGACACAGCTATGTTAGCATAACATTAGCACAGTGAAGCTGCAGGATGAACGCTAACTTTTTTTCCACTTGACAAAAGTTAACGTGAGAGATTCTGGTGGTCAGGGACAAATGCAATCGCATAGCAGGATGCTGTACACGGGCCAAACTTCAGTCAGGAGAACAACTGAGATCATTCATCCACAATACGAGGTTAGTTATTAATATACTGCAACAACATGGGAACAGAGCAGCTGTGAGAGAATTCAACATTTATGAATCAATGTTACGGAAGTGCAGTTTTTGGCTTTCCCCACATTTCAACAGTGCTTAATCTCTTTACTGTGACTGTTGCCCGCCATAATTTGCAGATGATAATGGTTGTAGCCGCTGCGATGCTTTCGACCAAAACGGGCGCAGCTTGATGACATCATCAACATGCGCTATCGCGGTAGAACGGTATAGTCAAAATCTCTATCGTAGGCCAAATTTATATCGTTTATATCACCCACCCCTAGTTTGAACTGAAGTGGCTGTCAAGCGTGCGTCATTCATATTGCACGACACACTTTTAGTTTAGCGGACGTTAATCTGTCATATTTGAGTAACACATGAACATCTTTTGTAGTAACATATTTTCATATCATAGTTAACATCGGTTTAAGTGTTTCTCTCCTTCATTGTCTGTCTGGAGTGTGACGTGTAATGTTGATGATGCTGCACAGTGAAGTGGCATGATTGCAGGTTTTTAATGTCCATGTGGGATTTTTATTTTTTGTGACATGGTCAGACATGGACATGGACATCAGTCAGACTCTCTGTGGCCGCCCACAGGACAGAATGATGTAAAATTCCTGATTGTGTGTTCAGAGTCCAGAGATGGTGGCTGCTGTGGGCAAACTGAGCTACAACCAACTGGTGGAGAAAATCATTGACTACAAACACTCTGCAGAAAGCAGCCGAGTCAGTGAAGGTAACGTGTTTGTGCACAGTACCCAATATGTACACGATGGCCCGAACATAATAATTGTGCACGTCTGTGCCGGGCAGGCCTGGTGGCGGAGCAGTTTCTGGAGTCGACGGCGACTCAGCTGTCGTATCACGGCCTGTGTGAGCTCAACGCGACAGCCAGAGAGGGCGAGATCTCAGTGTTCTTCAGGAACAACCACTTCAGTACCATGATCAAACACAAGGTGGGGCTGTACACACTGCAGTACCATGACCAGACACAAGGTGGGGCTGGTAATGCACTTGTCTCCTCTCTCAGGGGCACCTGTACCTGCTAGTGACAGATCAAGGCTTCCTGCAGGAGGAGTCTGTGGTCTGGGAGTCGCTTCATAATGTCGAGGGTGATGGAAACTTCTGCGACTCCGATTTCCGGCTGTGTCATCCTCCTCAGAGAGCTCCACCCACCCCCCACCTGCCACCCAGCGCCCAGGAGCAGCAGCGGCAAATTGACCAGGTGAGCTCACCAGGTAATATCATTGCCACCGAGCTCTTTGGCCCGTTAGCACGTCTCTGATGGGTGTTGTTGTGGGTGTCAGGACTACCTTGTGGCAGTGTCCCTGCAGCAGCAGCAGGGCGGGGCCCCGGGGCCCCTCAGTGACCTGGAGTTGGCCCGGCAGCTCCAGCAGGAGGAATATCAGCAACAGCAGCAACTCCAGCAACAGGGTTCAGTGCAGCAGGTAAGCTCACCTGGAGACAAGCCGGCAGACTGTGGGCAGCACTTGTAGGCCACTGCTATCACACCTTAATCCAAAATCAGGTCTCAAACAGGACACACTGAATCATTGGTGTGGAACCGGAACCTTAAAGGGGGCATGAAACTCTGCACGTGAAGGCTTGTTTACATCACAGAGCCCAGCTCGTCGCTCTGGTAACCACCTGTCACCTGACTCAGGCTCTCCTCCACAGTCCTCATTTATAAAGTGTTGTACAAACACAGCTAACAGCCACTTCCTGCTGCAGACACAGACAGTAAAGTGACCGTAGATCCTGGTTTAACATGAACTGACTGCTGCAGCGCTACAGTGATCCCCTCACACTGATGGTCAGCTTCACTGTCCTTTCCTCTGAGGTATCGATCCTGTCACTTGTTAGCTCAGTCTGTTAGCCAACCACGTGATGTCACGCTGCGTACTGACAGGAGAGGGCGCTGTTTTTAAAACTTTCAGCACTTATTTGTTAAACCCGGCTGAGTTACATCAGTGTCTGAGAGCAGGTGTCAGTGAGCCTTCATGCACATAGTTTCATGTCCACTTTAAAACACCTGAGTTAGCGTTCAGAAGACGAGTGTGAATTATTAGAATAAGTAGTTCTGACTGCCACGTAAATGTCACCATGAAAAGATTTTTTTTTATTGATCTCAATGTGACAATAATAACCGTGACATGAGGTGATTACACTGTGTTATTGTTACGGTGTTCCAGGTCAGAGGTCAGGGGGCACAGCAATCCAGGAGAAGAGACAAGGACTCAGACTGCGTCCTTCTGTAGACTCTTCAGCAACGCCGCCATCATTGTCGTCTGTCACGCCGTCGGACTCCTGTGTGTCTGCGGCGGGCGGGTGAGGGGTCACGTTCGATGCCAAACCTCCCAGCTTCCCCTTTGTTTCACAGGTCAAAGGTCTT
Source organism: Diplotaxodon limnothrissa (assembly GCF_057381915.1). Classification (NCBI taxonomy): domain Eukaryota; kingdom Metazoa; phylum Chordata; class Actinopteri; order Cichliformes; family Cichlidae; genus Diplotaxodon; species Diplotaxodon limnothrissa. The sequence continues at coordinate 466,795 of NC_140616.1, read as the reverse complement.
TAGGATGCGCTCTTTGCCAATGTCTTTATTAACCATTAATAAATATCGGACAGCGATGAAGTGATCAGACGGAGCTGTGGCTGAAACAATGACCTATGACTCTGCAGCTGTGTTATTTCGCAGCTCCTACTCCTCTGTGGGCTTCCTGAAGTTGACCAATCAGTAAAGTCTTAAAGGGGAGGAGCTAAAACGGTCAGAAACAAAATGTTTTAGCTCCTCCCCCTTTAACCCAGTGCTTGCTAACCCCGCCTCCTCCTGTGGCTGCGGTTAAAATTCCTGAAACGAATGGAAACATGATTCCTGCCTCTTTCAAACTCGGACAAATTTAACTTCGTACAAACCAAACGACTGAAAGCTGCTGGCTCTGTGTAAGGATATGCCCTCTGTGACATCACAAAGATCCCAGACTAGGACAAAACAAAATGTTAAGAATGGATGTTTCCTCCAAATTATTGAAAGTAAGTGTAATTAAAGATAAACACCTGAGCGCTGTTGTGCTGTGTGTATTACTGTACGCTGTAGCTGACGAGCACCTTCAGGCAACTGTTGTTGTAATTTGGCGCCGTGAAAGTTAAACCATGACATCGTGTTCCCACGACGAGGACGGAAAAATTAGGGTTTGTCTGTTTGGCCTGACTGAAGGAGCCGATGGTGATGTGACACGGCAGGCCATTATTAACCTCGAATGTGACGGCTCCGTAGCGCTGCTTTAGCTAAAAACGGGTCTTTCACTGGTGTTTCCTGGGACCAGTTTGACCAGAACCTCCCAAATATTCAGTCTGAAGTTGTGAAAGAAAAATAAGATCCTGTGATTCTCCGACTGGTTCTTTGTTTCCCTGCAGATTAAAACGAGGTCGTCACGGTTGTGACATTTGACCAAATTATGACATCAAAGTTTGGATTAAACACGTAAAAAAAGACATTTTAATATCACTGAGTTTTTGTTTTTCTGTAAACATTAACCACGACTGATTTCATCACCAATAAATTTGGCTTAAAGGAACAAATGTAAACGCGCGTTGAGTTTCATGTCCCACAGATTCATGATTGAGTCACTGGTTTATTTTGTCCTCTTCACTTGCAGTGACTCAGTTTTTAAACTTGAACTAAAGTCTTGATATAAAACTTTTACCTGTAAATGATTTTGTGGCCGTCATTCACAGTGAGTGGACAGACCAGCCGTGACGTCGTGGCTGTTTTCTATATTTTCTCTTAAATCTGCTGTGGAAACAAACCTAAAACTCAGGACGTTTGAGGTGAAAACCTGCGAACTGTTCGTCTCTGAGTTCAGACTTGGTGCAGTTTCTTCTTCAGATCAAACAAAGAATTAAGAACCTGTTTAACGCCACAACAGCGTTCCCGTCATGCCTGTCAGGGTTTTAGGCACGGACGGCAAAAAGATGGACGTACCTACTCTGACGCCACCTGCTGGTTAGTGAGATCGTCACTGCAGAACAGCAGTTCACGTAACCTCTTTGAAACCAGGCGGGTCCACATTTCGCAGATTTGTTCGTGTGTCATTAATCACCCATGCAGAGCTTACTCACCTCTATAGGGCCTGAAGTCTTTGCAGCTACAGCTATCGCCATCTGGTGGCCTTCAGATAGAACGCAGGCACTTTCTCTCTGGCTTATTTTTTTTCATACCTGGACGTCACCTCCATGTTTTTATCGTCTGTGGTATTTTATTTATTAGTTTAGTTTTCTTTGGTGTGACTGTTGGCCCGCCGCTCTGTTCAGGCTTTGTTTAATCTGCCGTCCTGTCAGATCGTCAATAAAAACTCTGAATTTGACTTCAGTTTCATGGATTTGTTCACAAACATTAACATGCGGATTTTGTTCTTGTTATTCTGGATCACCACAGACAATTTCAAACATTTGAACACCATCGCCTTTACAACTAATTAGTTGGCAAACTTTTTTAAATTTAGTTTATAGGAAACAAAGAATGCAGACCAACATTGTTATGTACGCCTGTGATCATAGAAAAATCCGAATTGTGACTTTTTTTTATTTTTGTTATTTTCTTACTTTAAAGAGAAGAGTCTTTCAGATCAGAGGCGTCCAACTCCAGGCCTCGAGGGCCGGTGTCCTGCAGGGTTTAGAGCTCACCCTGGGTCAGCACACCTGAATCACATGATTAATTCATTGCCAGGCTTCTGGAGAACTGCAGGACATTTTAAATCATCCGTGTTGGATCAAGGACACATCTAAGACCTGCAGGACACCGGCCCTCGAGGCCTGGAGTTGGACACCTCTGGTGTAGATGTTCGTAAACATAAAATATGAGATGCGAAATTTCAGATTTGACTCTCTTTAAAGTTAATTATGCACCAGTTAGAAAAGTGATTTAAAACCAGTAAGTATCTTACACACTGAGAAAGCACACAGGTGCAGGTCAGAAGCAGGTTTCAGGTTTATTGAATAAGTTGCCATGCAGTTAGTCAGGACGTGACAGATGGACTCTACATGATGAGAAACGGGGACACACCTCCAGTCGTCAGCTGGATCTTAACGATTCAACACATTAATGCACGTCGCTGCAGAGATGCAGACTTGGGCTACGTTCACACTGCAGGCGAAAGCGCATCAAATCCGACTTCTTTGACCCTGTGCGACGTGTATCCGATCGTAGTGTGGCAGTGTGAACGGCACAAATCCGATCTGGGTCACTTTCGTATGTGGTCCTGAATCTGATACGTATCTGATGTTTCAGAAAGCGACTGCTGTTTAATGGTCATGTCGCATTAAATACGTCTTTTACGTCACTGACACAAGACGGACGCCAATTATCAGCGCCAGAGAAGACATCGTGAACGCTTCCTGGCCATCCAGTGAAACTGTTGGGAACAATGTTGGAGAAACGTGAACATTTTCTTTGTACTGTATAATCTGCAGATTCTGACAGAAATCTGCAGCTATCCTTTGAAGCAGCGCTCCTCTGAAACAGCAATAAGGATCATTATTAGGCCAAATGTAGATAACACAATAACTTTATAACTTAAAGCAAAATTGGGAAACGTAAAGTCTGAAACAGTCAAACATACTGTTGCTCTGGGTCTAAACAGAGCGCGTTGTGTGTGACGTCTTCCTTTGCGCATGCGGCTGCTTTCAGGGTTCACACTAGAGCGCGTTTGCTGTCACATTTTATTTGTAGTGTGAACAAGCAGACAAAGAAATCGGATTTGATCCAAAAATCAGAATTGAGCTGTAAGACCTGCAGAGTGAACGTAGCCTAACAACAGCTGCAGGAGAGGGCCAATAGCGTTTGAGTGCCCAATCACCAGGAGTACATAAAGTCAACCTCATGATTCAGTGGCTTCATGGACCCCACCGCTCTCGTTTATTTACACTAATCTTCATATAAAAGTGCTTTTCCACATAATCCGACTTCATAAGCACGCGGTATGATTTGGGGTAAATGACTTGTTGATCTCACGCGTCCTCCTCCCGTCTCCTGAGATGATGCTGTTTGTGAATTACCTCAGAAATCACTCAAAGTGTTTTCATATAATGTTTCTTCACACAGTGAAAAGTATCGTTGACCGTGACGTTAGCGTCGTTAGCATTTCCCATAGAAATTCCTCAAAAACCAAACACTAACATGGCTGCTGTATGACTCCGTGTTTTAGTAAAATATTAACAACAAAGAATCCTCACAAACGACAGAAACGTTTCATAAATGCACTTTTTCACACTGACTGTGTTCAGAGCTGATGACAGAAAGGCAATGAGGATGTTCAGCGGCAGGGATGAGTTTCAACCATCCGTTCTCCCCACTAGCCTCCAAACTGCAACTAACCCATCATTTGGCTCGACTTTACGGGCGTCTCCAGCTTGTCAAACAGCAGTATCACTCCCCAATGATTTTACATTTTAAAGAGCCCCTCTGTAGGAGACGGGACTTGAAATGTAAATAAATGCAGATGAGCGAGGGGTACTGGAGTGTTGAAACTTGTCCCTGGAGCCGTCAAACCGAGGATATAAAAAGCACTTCTGAGGTCCCACCGTCCCTCCTGTTGCATTGATAAGTTTGTACCTTCTGTACGTCTCAAGGCATCGATTTTTCTCACGGGAAACAAACTCGGTTCGTGTACAGATTCACAAATAACGAACGACAAAGAATGCAAAGAGCGTTTGCTAATCTGGTAAACTTTAGACACAGCTGCACGTAAAATAGTGAGCTAGTTAGCAGACGGTAACGTGGCGCTGCGTTCACGACAACAGAACTGTGGTTGTCCTTTTACAGTGGTCAGAAAACTACTACAAACACTGGCTTTATTCCAGAAAGACCCAGTTCACTGTCCGCCGGCTCAGCGTCCCCCTTTTCACAGTTAAACATTCACTAATAAACAAGAATAAAAACAAAACAGAAAATAAAACTGTCATAATGTCCGAGCGTCAGGTGACCAGATTTTAGCCCCGACCTGATGTTAGCGGATTACCATTCGTGTGGAATAACTAACCAAATTGGAAAGATTTTGTGTCTTGCTACCTGCTAATAATCAAGTGCATCTGAGAGTAAAATTATATTTTAATCGTTTTAGAGGAAACTGCCACTATAACACTTCTTTCACTGAAATTAGCTCCAGCTATGTAATCAGTTAACTGCTCATCTCTACAAATGTAACGCTGCATTAGCTTACCGTTTAGCTAGCTGTAAAAATGCTTTATGTTTGATTTCAGTCATAACTGGAACTGCAGCTCAAAGCCAGCCTCCAGTGAACTGCTGCTGCCCTTAAACAGCGGGGAAAGTTGCTATTTACAGAAATGACAACTGTTAGCTAGCAAACGCTATCCGAAACGTTCTCATTTAGTGCGTCAGGTAGAGGTGCTGTGTAGAAATACACAGGAAGCCGTTTCTATGTGTAAGACGCTGAAATAAAGCCAGTGTTCCAGCATTAGAGCGACATCAGCAGCAGCTGCTAAAACCGCTAGCTTTCGCTCAACAGCGAGAACACGTCTAAAACATTCACGTGTTCAGGAAACTGATCGTCAGTCTCAAAGAACCCAAGCTCGGCGTGCACAGAACCGCCTCTTCTGACTGGCCAGCATTAACCAAGGGAATTGGGGCCAATCAGAGAGGAACACTGCTGAGCTCTTAGTACGTAAATACAGACTCACATAACAATAACGCGTTTAGTCCAAAGTGATAATAATAAGTATACTTCTCCTGATAAGAACCCTTTGGCTCAGAACGGCCACTTACTGTACACTGACATTGTCACTGTATAATTTCTAGCATGTGCACCGAGTTGACAGAAACACATGAACAACAAAACTTCAGTAACTTTTTTTCAGAAATTGAAATTGGACCTAAAAAGATGTTGTAACAAACATTAAAATAAAATAAAAAAAATTTCACCAGACACTCGTCACATTGATAAAGGTTTAGTATTTTCTTACACTAACAAGACAAAACTGTTTTATAAAAGCTCTCAAAGGCAACTTACTGTGTTTTTTGTGCTGATGCTAGTTGGTCAAAGGTTTAAACGGAAAGTGCAGTTCAGAAGAAAGTGCTGCCCCTCTACAGACTACTGCAAGTCAGCCAATCAGACGAAAGTAGGCTTATAGAGAGACCGCAACTAAAATGGCGTGTTTGTTATCTTGTTACAAAACGTACTTATTTTAGAGAGGAATAAATAAAAAAAAGTAACTTGGCGAAAAGTTTTAGCCAAGACACTGTCAGGTTAATTGCCAACAAACTGCAATGAGGGAAGAATCAACTTAAGTGTATAATAAACGTATACTCTCTGCTGCTAGTAGTTTAGTGGTTATTAGCTAGTGAGAGAGCATAAGCTGTATACTACAGCAGTGAAAGAGTAATGTTATTAGGAAATGAGGACAGGACTCATTTATTTCTTTGATTAGCCTTAGCTAGGTGACCGTAGCTCAGGGGGTTGGGAATCGCACCTGTAACCGGAAGGTCGCCGGTTCGATCCCTGGGCTCTCTGTCCTGGTCGTTGTGTCCTTGGGCAAGACACTTTACCCTACTTGCCTACTGGTGTTGGCCAGAGGGGCCGATGGCGCGATATGGCAGCCTGGCTTCTGTCAGTCTGCCCCAGGGCAGCTGTGGCTACACCTGTAGCTGCCTCCACCAGTGTGTGAATGTGAGAGTGAATGAATAGTGACATTTTAAAGCGCTTTGGGTGCCTTGAAAAGCGCTATATAAATCCAATCCATTATTAGGTATTAATTTTGTTAGCTAGTACAGGAACATTAGCTTAAAAAGACATCTCCCCTAGTAATTAAAAAATAATAATGTAGTTTATTATAGTAATGGCCATATTTCTAATAAATATTCTGGACTTTGCTCCTCCACAGTCTGTGAGTAATTCTCCATTAGCATAGCTAGCATGACAGTGACTCTGTTAAAAACCAAACAGCTAAATAGATATTTGGGAAAGAAAAATGAGCTAAAGTGGTAAAATAACAGTTTAGGAAAAAGTGAAATACAATGAAATAAAACAGAGGAAAATGAGCAGCAGTGGTCACTGGCTCAGGCTAATGGACGTTCAGGACAAAAGAATTTGAGCTTGCCCAAACCTCGACGCGCTTACAGTTGCTAAAAATGTCGGGACAAGGCTGACGATGAGCTGTGAGAAATGTCTGGTGAAAACAGGAATGCTGCTGGAAGATAAAGCGATAATCTGTAAAGGAGGGTGGATACGTCAGCCTTTCTGTGAGCGTGCCGAGAACGCTGAGTTCACGTTGTGCTTTTTCCTCGTAGCCATTCTGATTCGGAGAGCAAACTCCTTCGACCTCTGCTGGTGTTCGCGTCCACTCGGACTTCATTTAAACGTCAAGAGACGGTTCGTGCCGACCCAGTCAGACGCGTCCTCGGGCTCACCCTCGAGTTACTGCAGATTTCTCCTCTGAGTCCACTTTAAACTACGACAAGTTGGGAGGAAAAAGAGGGCGCCTTCTGGAATCTCGGGCTTACGATTACGAGACTTTTATCTTTGGAAAAGGAGCTTCTGTAATTACAGGATGTTTGCTGGAAAGAACAAAACGCCTTTCTCAGACGTTTTCCTGTCAACAGACGTGGAATCGGAAACATTGAGCTGTTTTTAGCTGAAGGATGGGTGAAGTAGTGGTGGTTGTGTCTGTAAACGCTCTGCTGCTGGGCAGTTTAGTAGTGATTATGAGCTGGTTAATAAAGTCGACAGCAGTGACGAGTTCACGCGTTTCCGTGTGACGAGCAGCAGGAAGTCGAATCTGCCGTGCTGTCGCTTCGATTAGCTGCAGATGTAAATCCATAAACGATGTGATGAAGTGGTTTCCGTCTCTATCGAGTCTTCCAGCAGCCGCTTCGACCCCGATGACGGTGACGAGGCGGCTCCGTCGAATCCAATCAGGCGGCGGCGCAGCGAAACGTCTGCCGGCTCCGGCCACCGCCGTCGCTCAGTCCAGACGGGTCACATGATGCCGTTGGTGACATACTGGAAGGAGTCGTAGAGTTTGGTGGTGATGGAGCGCACGGACCCATCCACGAGCTGCTCCACCAGCAGCTGCAGCTGCTCCTCTGTCAGAGACATGTGGAAACGGTCCTTCAGGCTACGGATGGTGCTCGAGCCGTGGAAGCACGGCAGGTGGGAACCTGTGGGGTTAAAATAAGAGTGCACAACAACTTTGTTAACAGCTGACTGGCAAACACGTCCTTAAACCCACACCGGTCAATTCGTGCACTCTGGACCTCCACCCGAGTCGCCGACAGCGCTACGATGTGACGCAGGAATGAGTTTGTTGTTGCAGCTTCACTGCGAGGGTTATAGGGGCCAATAAGAGAACTCCTTAACCTTTGTCTTGCCGGGCTGCTGTGACGCAGTGTTGGCAGTTTCCGTAATGACTGTAATATCACTGAATAGTGAAATTTGCAAAAACCGGCTGTAGGCTGCAGCTGCTAGCTGTCTGCTAGCTTGGCCTCTGCTGCCTGGAGTTAGGTGGAGTGTGACTCGCTGCATCATCTGCACAAACTCAAACATGAACTTTTGTTCTGGATAATAAAAAGTTTGGAGTTTTCAGCAGGGACGAACTTTGTGGCCGGACCTGTTCCCTGATGATGTGGAACACAAAGTATCCCCGTCCTACAGACTAAGACTGTCTGCGACTCGTACTTACAGCTGTAAATACGGGGTTAGGCTTAGGCCGCGCGTGTGTGCCGTTTTCAGCTGTAAGAAAGGCGCAATGGTGTTACCTTGCTGCATGATCTCCACGATCTGCAGCACCTTCTCCATGTGCTTCCTGGCTGCGATGAGACCCTGAAGCATCAGCATCTTGTAGTAGTTGAACATATCTCCGTTCAGCCCACCCATCACCTGAAACACAGCAAACACCGGGCATCAGGACAGCCACCATGCTAAACTCCACAGGAAGCTTTTCTTCCACCAAAATAAAAGCTTCTGTCATCAGGAGCCATGAAACCCCGATTTCTAGAGTCCTTCAGCGATCCACGCGTGAATCAAACAGAAATTCATCCAAATCAAAACTAAACCTCTGCAGCGCCCGGCTGAGAAACCACGACCGAGCCGGCTGTGACCGGCGGTGCTGAGGGCTCAATGCTGAACAGAACATGTGGGATCTCCTGATCCTGCTGCTGACAGCTGTCGGACACCAGAAAGGATCCTTAGCAACTTTGAAGTTCCAAAAACAAAATGAACGATTCATCTACGAGTCAGCAGAGAGTCGGCTTTGAGTGGCTAAAAATCCCATCCAGACGTGCAGGGCAGCCCTCCATCTGCGTGCTGGTCTGTTCTCAGTGACAGGTAAATATCAGGAGACTACACCTGAGCCCAAAATTGTGATCAACCTCTGCCCGGGATCATCTCCCTCCAACACATCCTCAGGCTGTTTCTACTCACGTCCACGAACTCCGAGGTCAGCTTAAAGGCAGATGTCTCGAAGCCGAGGTTGCGAGGAGAGCTGGAGAGGATGAAGCCAAAGTCGATGTGGATGATGTGGCCCTCGGAGTCCAGCAGGATGTTCCCGTTGTGCCTGTGGGGATCAGACGAGGTGTTACCGAACGATTGGCATGTAGGATTCTCTACATGCTGCAGAGCTAAGCAAGGAAATTCTTACCTTCTCTACACACAAATAAATCAAATATATACAAAAGTCACACTTTTTAAAAAAAGCATAGAAAAATAGAGCAAGCACTGTATAGGAAAGAGCTGAGAGTGGTCAGAAAGTAGAGTCTGCAGGATTTCAATGTAGATGTACAGGTGACTGCAGTGTGTGCTGTGGGGGGAGGGGGTGCCTCTTTAGGACCCCGTTGTTATAAGGCGTCCCCTCCAGTGATGGGAAAGCAATCCCACACATGGACCGTGATGCTGTAATGACAGCCTGTAGAGCCTGCTGTCCCGCCCTGGTGGTGCAGTTCCCATAACACATGATGGATAGATGGATGTATAGCTGTATAGGTGTATAGATGGATGTACAGGTGTATAGATGGATGTATAGGTGTATAGGTTTATAGGTGGATGTACAGGTGTATAGATGGATGTATAGGTGTATAGGTTTATAGGTGGATGTATAACTGTATAGGTGGATGTATAACTGTATAGGTGTATAGGTGGATGTATAACTGTATAGATGGATGTATAGCTGTATAGGTGTATAGATGGATGTACAGGTGTATAGGTGGATGTATAACTGTACAGGTGGATGTATAACTGTACAGGTGTATAGGTGGATGTATAACTGTATAGGTGTTTAGATGGATGCATAGGTGGATGTACAGGTGTACAGGTGGATGTACAGGTGTATAGGTGGATGTATAACTGTATAGATGGATGTATAGGTGTATAGGTGTATAGATGGATGTATAGGTATATAGGTGTATAGATGGATGTACAGGTGTACAGGTGGATGTATAACTGTATAGGTGTATAGATGGATGCATAGGTGGATGTATAGGAGTATAGATGGATGCATAGGTGGATGTACAGGTGTACAGGTGGATGTACAGGTGTACAGGTGGATGTACAGGTGTATAGGTGGATGTATAACTGTATAGGTGTATAGGTGGATGTATAGGTGTATGTACAGGTGTATAGGTGGATGTACAGGTGTATAGGTGGATGTACAGGTGGATGTACAGGTGTACAGGTGGATGTATAGGTGGATGTACAGGTGTACAGGTGGATGTATAGAGGGCTGCATTGACAGTCTTCAGTAGAACGGTTCTGATGATATGCAAACTGCAGGGATGTAAAGGACCTGGAAGGTTTCTTTATGTTTCTTTATTAGATGTTCAGGGCTTTCGGGGCTTAGTCCTCGTCAGGACCTTGCGGTAGAATTGCTCAATGTTGGTTGGTGTTAAGGGTGTTAAAGCAAGCGTGGAGCTCTTTCAGCTCATCTGGTAGTGCACTGTCGCTGGCTGGCACCCTTTTTTGCAGCATTTAATGGGGCAATATTCTCAATGCATGTGCTGAGGTTGCTAGTAATCACTGATGTAAAGTCCTCCGAATCCACAGACCCGTCCTCACTCAAGGCAGCAGTCTTAACCTCATCAGCAGGGATAACGGTCACTGTTTAACTTTTATGAATGTCTCACCTGTCTTTGACCTGCAGCAGGTAGCAGATGAGGCTGTAGCCGGCGCAGCTCTGCACGAAGTTCCTCTGAGCGGTGAGGAAGGCCTCTGTGGTGAAGCTGCCGTGTTCCTGCAGGAAGTAGTCAAGCAGCGACAGCTGACTCTGCTTCCTCACCTGGAGGACACACACACGAAAACTGCGTTTCAGTCTCATAGACAAAGACAACTAACTTTCCCAGAATCCCCTGTGTACCTGGTGCAGGGAGACGGCGTTGAGGACGGGCTCGATCATCCCGCTGTCTGAAGACATGACGAGGATTTTGTAGGGTTTGATCCACAGAGGAACGCGCTCCTGCTGCCAGATGGACTGACCAAGGAAACAGACTCGGCTTCAACATGGAAGCAGTTTAACCACACGGAGACTGCGTCTGTATCTGCATCTGTACCGTTGTGTGCATGTGTCTGTACTGCGTCTGTACCTGCAGCTGTCTGAGGACCTGATAGGCCAGCAGCTCCTGCCTCAGATCGTCCCCACACTTCACGATGACCGACAGCAGCCTCCAGGTGTGCAGGTGGCCGTACGGAGACGCCTCTCGGATCCGCCTGAACACAAACGGCGTTAGCGCGAGGAAGACGTTGTGGAGCGTTCCCCTGCTCGGCTTCACAAACCCACCTGACTTTCTCCTCCCAGGGCTCTTTGAGGGCAACAGCCGACGGGTCCTCGGGGTCCCTCCTGAATGCGGTGGGAGTGTGAGCAAGGTTCTCCGATAGCCGCCGTCTGAAAAACAAACCAGGTCGGAGCGTCACGGCAGAACGCACAGCTGAAGATCGAAGCTTCACGGGACTGCTCAGGCCATTTCATCCTCAGAAAGAAGAGTTCCTGAACGTGCTGCTCTTCAGAGATCTACACTCCTGGACAGTGACAACAACTCATCATAATTACATCTGCACACCAGGTGATGTTGGTGTCCTATCAATATGGCAACTACAAAGAAAGCTTCTATGGGGAAACTAATAACTAACAAAAAGGTCCAGTCTATGTAGGTGCGGTTCCTTTATTGTTTTAATTACTTTAAAAACAACTTCAGATCACATTTTGTTGCTGGTAGTTATTTTTGAACGCAGCTCAATATTCCTGTGGAGCTCCTTTATAGCTTGAATTTACTGAAACTACAAACACATAATTGTAGTGTGGAGGGGTGTGGTCTGTGGCTCAGCTTCTAGGGAGGGGTGGTGTTCAGTGGGCGAGGCTGCTCAGAGGCTCCTGTTTGAGCAGCACGCCAAGGCCTAAAGGGGGGAGGAGCTGAGAGCAGAAAGCTGCAAGTGAGCGGGCATCAGCAACAGTGAGACCGCGGCCGCCAACAGCCTGGAAACGCTAAATTGTAAACATGAAGCGCCGACATGCACGTTGGCGTCGTGCTGGGCAGAACCAACACTAGCTTGTGTTACACGTAGCTTACCACGGGTAACACGGCGTAATATTTCGTTTGAACTGCCCTGAAACAGCACTGGTGTTCCCACGTTTCTGCTTCTAACCTCCGCCTGTGGAGGGTAACCCGCTGTTTACCTGATGTCTCCGGCGGCGATGAACACCGGCTCTTTGCTCTCCAGACTCGTGATGCTGTCGACTGAAAACTGACTGATGTTGTCGCTGCTGCTGGTCTGAGCCTCCATCTGCAAACACATGCTTGTTACTGTGCTTCGGGAGGACAGAGTACACAGGGTTACTGCAGGCAGTATGCCGACGCTTTCACATACCTCCACCTGCAGCTGCCCGATATCATCGGTGGCCCACGCCTCGTCGTCGTTGTCGTAGTTTGGGACGGTGGAGAAACTTCCCGTTCTGTGTTCCGATGTCATACCACTGCTGCCATTAGCTGCGGTGCTGCAGTCCAGGTTCTCCGCGGAGCGGGCCGAGCGTATCCGCGTCTCTGGGATGCGAACGGGAACGGGAGACGTCTCGAAGCTGTCGCAGTCCAACACCTCCACGTAGATGATGTATGGAGCCTAAAGGAGGAGAAGGAGCAGCAGTCAGAGGACATTGGACAGATGTTCTCTGGCACATGTGGCGGGTACACCGGAGGTCACCTTGTCCTTGGAGTTTAGGACCACGGCCTGCGTGTGGGGGACCCTGCAGACGTGGTGCTGGTGCTCGGCGGTGGGCAGCCACACTCGGGCCGGCAGCTTGTGGTTGAGCAGCGACAGCTCGGAGATCAGACGCTGGGTCTTCTGCTCTTTGGTGGGCAGCGTGGCGAGACGCTTCCCGATGCACAGCAGAGACTTGATGAACTCCCTCTGAGGACGGAGACGCTCGGGCTGCAGACGCACGAAACACCCACAGAGAGTCATAGTTTCTAACCACACACACACGTTCCCTGATGCTCCGCCCACAGAGGCATGTGAGTGACTCATCGATAGCTCGAATGGGCCGTTTAACCCTTTAAAGCCGGTAGGAGCGGGCACGCGCCGTTTTGCGCAACTATTTTTAAATCCCTGTAGAATCTGAACCGTGTAAGCTAGCGCAATAATTTGTTTTGCATATGAAACCGGAGGAGTTGTTCTTACATCTGATGCCATCAGCTTGTCCTCGGTCACGGTTGCCTTCCACATATAGCTTTGCAAAAATTGCATAAAAAGCTCTTGCAGGAACAAAAACGTAATATTCCAGAAACACACTTTGCCGATCCGATCAGCTGTTCGTAACACTTCCCACATTGAAACAGTCGTCAGCGCGAACGATCGCATGTCCGCCATTACCTGCACGAAACCGGAAGTGACGTCATTTTTGCAGAAAATGTAGTTTTTAACTTGTAGGCCTTGAAAGCCTATACTGGTGTTTTTAAAAGTCATGTTTGATTTTATGCTTTTCTGAATAGCCTTTGACTCTAGAGCAGCAGTGTCCAACTCCAGGGCTCGGGGGCCGGTATCCTGCAGGTTTTAGATGTGTCCTTGATCCAACACCGCTGTCGACCTCCTCAACAGGTGGTTCTCCAGAGGCCTGGTAATAAACTAATCATGTGATTCAGGTGTGTTGACCCAGGGTGAGATCTAAAACCTGCACGACACCAGCCCCTGGAGGCCTGGAGCTGCCCACCCCTGCTCTAGAGGAACGGCACCACCCGAGAGAATCTCTGGCTCACCTCTTCGTGGACCGCCTCCACTTTTGGGTTACTGCCAGTCCGTCGGAGACCAGCACCAGGTCCATTGCTCGCCATGGTGGCATCCGACTTGGATCTCTGGTGGGTCCTCCTGGACGGGGAAACAAACACCTCGGCTTGTCCCTGTCCAGGGCCAAACATGGAAGAGGCCTCGGCGTTGCTGCCATCGTGTCTGTGATGGCGATGGCGGCGGTGAGACGGCGAGGATGCGGGGCTGTCAGATGGGGCGGGGTTGAGCTCGTCGGACAAGATGAGCTTTCGGAGTTTGGTTCCTCTGGAGTGGCGCTGGGTGGAGATATGCATGTCGGAGGAGTAGGCACCGAGCAGCCAGGCAGAGAGCAGCGAGAATGTGATGCTGGCGCTGCAGCGGTGGATCTGCCGGACACAAACACCTGCGTGAGAACCCCCCGACTGTGACGCAGCGGGTCACCGACCCGTTCTCTAGCTAACGTTAGCTGAGCTAGCTTAAACTTAGGGACTCACCAGGTACGGTCGGATGGCGTCGCCCACCTCTGTGTCCATGTGCACGTACATGTTGAGCAGCTGCGGCAGGTAGAAATCGACCTCGCTGTCCGGGAAGCTGAAGAGGCGGTTCCCGATGTACGCCTGCACACCCGGCTCCTTTGACTTGTACAGGTAGGAAATCGCCATGGAGACGTCAAACAGCTTGGACTCGAACAGGCGCAGCAGCCACGACTGCTTTGATGACGACGGTGGCGAGAAAGGTTCTGGCCGAGCCGAAGGACGCGGGTCGGGCTGGGACGGCGTGTCGGTGTCTTCCTCATCTTCCTCTTTGATGGAGCCGGCATCTGGGCTGATGAGCTGGGTCACGGCGCCGCGCTCTGCCACATCTGCCGGGTGCTGCCGCTGATCATCCTGCAGTTTGACTTTAAGGAGCACTTCCTGGCACGCCTTCAGCGCCACCTCCGGGTCGATGACTGGAACAGCAGAACAGAGAAATCGATCAAAACTGGCGGAGGATGTAGAGGTGTAGCAACTGTGGCCCCACCCACACCTCGCTCCAGATTCATCCTAAGCAGTGAATATTTTGGAAAACAGTTTCCTCTCCTTGTTACCTTGCTCGACACCTAGGTCCATCTCCATGGCGTCCTCTGAGATGACGTCCAGCGGAGGACTTGGTCCTCGCTGGTCGCCGCCACCGCTCGACGTGCCTCCGCTGCCGATGCCCTCGCTGGCGCTGCTGCTACCGAGGCTGCAGGTGCTGCCGATGCTCCCACTAGGGGAGGAGCTGCGGGGGCTGGCGCTGGGAGAGGAGGCCTGATCCCCGTGGGTGGGCGGAGGCAGCTGCAGCTGAGGGCGAGCGTGACGGTGATGATGATGGTGATGGTGAGTGAGGAAGTCTGAGGAACTCTCAGAGCAGGAGGATGAGGAAGAGGAGGCGCTGGAGGGGGAGGAGGGGCAGGAGAACGTGGTAGGAGAGGAGGACGAGGCAGGGGGAGGGGGTTGCGCGGAGTGGGAAAGGCGGAGCGAGCGCACAGCCGGGGACCCTTCGGCGTCGGCCATTTTGGAAGAGGAGTCCTACAGAGAGACAGAGAGAGCACGAGTCACATGACACAGCTGAGAGGATTCGAGGTCGCCCCTCCCCCTACCTGTTTACCCCCCAACACACACAGCGAGGATGAGGTCACATGACTCCTCCTGGCTTCAGCTTGTCATACTTCCTGTTTTACAGGAATTCAATTTTATTTATATGGCGTCAGATCACAACAACAGTCGCCTCAAGGCGAAAAGTTTGTATAATTATTTATCCTTGTTGTGCAAACAAGCAAAACTTAATAAATGTAGTTTGAAAAGTAACAAACCTGAAAAGAAACACTGGGAACGACACACACGAGGACCCAGATACAGAGATGCTCCAGGTAAACAACCAACAGGTGTGTCTCACCTGCTCCTCCCTCTCCGTTCCCCTCTCTCTCTCTCCCTCTCCGTTCCCCTCTCCCCCTCCCTCTCCGTTCCCCTCTCTCTCTCTCCCCCTCCCTCTCCGTTCCCCTCTCTCTCCGTTCCCCTCTCCCCCTCCCTCTCCGTTCCTCTCTCCCCCTCCCTCTCCGTTCCCCTCTCTCTCTCTCCCTCTCCGTTCCCCTCTCCCCCTCCCTCTCCGTTCCCCTCTCTCTCTCTCCCTCTCCGTTCCCCTCTCCCCCTCCCTCTCCGTTCCCCTCTCTCTCTCTCCCCCTCCCTCTCCGTTCCCCTCTCTCTCCGTTCCCCTCTCCCCCTACCTCTCCGTTCCTCTCTCCCCCTCCCTCTCCGTTCCCCTCTCTCTCTCTCTCTCTCTCTCTCTCCCTCCCCCCTCTCTCTCTCTCTCTCCCTCTCCGTTCCCCTCTCCCCCTCCCTCTCCGTTCCCTTCTCTCTCTCCCCCTCCCTCTCCGTTCCCCTCTCTCTCTCCCCCTCCCTCTCCGTTCCCCTCTCTCTCTCTCCCTCTCCCTCTCCCTTCCCCTCTCTCTCTCTCTCCCCATCCCTCTCCGTTCCTCTCTCTCTCTCTCTCTCTCTCTCCCTCTCCGTTCCCCTCTCTCTCTCTCTCTCTCCCTCCCCCCTCTCTCTCTCTCTCCCTCTCCGTTCCCCTCTCTCTCTCTCTCTCTCTCTCCCTCCCCCCTCTCTCTCTCTCTCTCTCTCCGTTCCCCTCTCTCTCTCTCCCTCTCCGTTCCCCTCTCTCTCTCTCTCTCTCTCTCTCTCTCTTCCTCTCCCTCCCCCCTCTCTCTCTCTCTTCCTCTCTTCCTCTCCCTCCCCCCTCTCTCTCTCTCTCTCTCTCTTCCTCTCCCTCCCCCCTCTCTCTCTCTCTTCCTCTCTGTGCTGACAATCAAGCCAAACACCAACATCATCAAATCTACAGTGGAAACCAGATATTTACAAACTCTTCAGATAAAAACACTTTTTTAATTGTAACATCAAATCAGACTAAATGTTTATTTTTTAGATAAATATAAAAACGTATTTGTTAACTTTAAGAGTAAAGAGAGAAACTGTCTGTGTTTCTTAATTGTAAATGGCACCAAATTGTATTCAAACTGAGCCACACTTATGGAGCTCCACAGTTCTGTTCCTGGTGTTTTGTTGACATCTCTTGATGTTCCCATGTCACAGAAACAGGCTCTGTGTTTTGTCTTATATGCGTCCACAGCTGTGCCACCAGTTTACTCACATGGACTCTACTAACCAATCAGAAGCTTCTTCAGCTCAGAATGGAATCGTCTGCAGTTTTCTTATTAATTAACAATAAACTTAGTGTATATGTGCTCCTACATTTGATGAAAGTGATAAAAATAGAAGCTCTGTCTCTCTTTATTCTGACATTTAACTCATTCAAAAGATATTTCAATATTTATTTATCCAAAACAAAACAAGTTTAAATTGGTGTTTAACAGTAAAAACAGTGTTTGTACTATCTGGTTTCAACTATGAATATACTGTGTATTAAAAATGCTCTTGTTTTTCATAGAAATATAAGAACACACAAAGCATAATGTATAAGAAAGAAGCCTCTAATGTCCATCTACATCAGTACATAACTGAAACCGATGTTGTGCTTTATTTAGCCGTGTAGGGTAACAACTGAATATAAGATATAATATAAGACACATGTGAGCTGAGACTCTCTAAAGAAGCAGCATTGTTGTTGTTCGGCTTTTCATTTCGCCATTTGTTGATTCACTCAAAGAACAAGTAACGTAATATGGGTCAAGTGATCAGTTTGACATCAATCTTTCGTGATTCACCGTCATATTTACATTATTTGTACAGTACGAATGATTTGCTTTGGTACCTGCTCAAACTTAAGCTCTCCTCTGTCTGCAGCAAACTGGCAGGCAGCAGCTTCTCTCCCCTCGCTCACAGGCGTCAGTGCTGTGCTCAGTTGCTTAGTACCCGAGCTCGGATCATACCAAAATTAGGGGGCATTTATGCTCAGTCCTAAATTCCCACAGTGTGCGCTATGTGCTTTGAATATTGTGTGTAGTTTTTGTTTTATACAGTTGTCAGTCAGGCATCCAACTATGAAAAAAATTACACTCCTAAAGACCCCGGGCTTCTGAAAAAACAACCCGGGCTTAGGCCCAGTAAGCCGCCACCACCCCCGCTCCACCAATGGGCAGACCAACCCTTTAAATATCCTGTAACACTGTTCAATATTGGAGGGTAGCCAGTGCCCCCCTTGGGGACGCACCTGTACAGGGTACAGCAGGTAGACCAAAGATGCTTTAAATCATTAGTTATTATTACAGACTGGGTCTGTTCACCCTGTCGTGTCACATGCCCCGCCCCTTTCTTTGTATTAATGCAGGGCTTTTCCTTAGTGTGTGAAGCACCTCGAGACAAACTGCTGTGATTTAAACTGAATTGAAAACAGATGTGATTCTGGGCCGGAGCAGAGCGAGGAGTGACCGAACGCGTGGCCCACTGTGTGGGTTGTTGGCTGTGCGGAGCAGCGTGGGACTAAACGGAGCACGTGAAGAGTGAAAGGAGAGCAGAGCTGAAGAGGCGAAGCTGCAGGAATCGTGTCAGACAGCTGTCAGGTTCATTTTCACATGTAGGCGATCAGCTGTTCAGTCTGTCCTACACTCACGCACATTACTTTGTTCTTCTGTTAGATGTGTTGCTGTTCTTATGTGCATTTTTTAATTTCCCTGCATTGATGTGATCTCAGTCACTGATGAACGCCCTGAGGGGTACTGCTACTCGGTACTGTGGCCTGTACTCACAGTACTGCATGTCACGGGTACTTAAATAACACCCTGTTACTGCTGACACGTCACGCACGCTCTCGGCGCACATTAAAGACTCTGTTTGGTTCGGATCGATTAATCGGGCCTCTGATGCAGAACTCAAACTGTGAAGAAGAGGAGGAGGAGAGCCGCTCCCTGCTGATGAAAACAAACCGGAGGAGGCAGCTTAAGCCCGGAGTCTAACCCGGGCCTGCCGAACCTGCTAACAGCTAGCTAACCCGAACAATAACAGAGAGGCCGAGGCGGAAAAACGAACCGAGGTCAGCAGCACCTACCCGGGTACCGAGGCGCTTTCAGCCCCCTTCAAAGCTCCGACAATCGAACTTCAGTCCGCTCCGCCCCGGGCTGTCCCGGTACGGTCCGGTTCTTTGATCCGGGTCCCGGTGCCGCGCTTAGTCCAGGATTTTAGGGTCGGTCCATCTGCTCTGGGTTTGTGGCCTGGCTCGGCTCGGCTTGCTTTAAAACTGCGGTGACGCAACATCCGTAAAGACAGAGGCTGTACATAACTGTCGGAGCTTCCGGTGGTCTTTACACAATAAAAGCACGTAGAGGAAAAAATAAAAACCAGCTGAAGACATCCGGGCCACTGACAGTAGGACAACACGGGGGACGGTGTGTTGGGGGGTGGCGCGCGGGGAGGGGCGCATGGATGGTTTGTTTTGGTCAAGGAAACTCGTCGCTTTGCCAACATTAGATGAATTAAGTTATACTTTTATACTTTTCCACTGGATTTAGCAACACGAAACTCAAAATCACTACATTATCATAAGCATCTTTGAGGGGACGACTCGAATGAGTCTTTGTGTACGAACGGAGCACATGCAGTCGGTCACACCTTCGAGCTGTGGGCCGTCACCAACCAGTCCTCACGGTGTGGAGTTAACGGGACACTTTTCTCACTTTAATGTTGGATTTTATTCCCTCCGGTAAAACATGTGTGTCTGTGTTAGAAATACCCCGTGACAGAGTAACATGAAACACATGTTCTTGTTTCAGTCCAGGGGTCGATGTGGACGTTGTGGAGGGCTATAAATACCTCAGAGTGCACACTGATAACAAACTGGACTGGGTTAAAAACACCACTGCTCTCTGCAGGAAGGGCTCTGAGCTCCTTCATGAGTCTGTTGTGGTCAGTGCTATTCTCTATGCTGTTGCATGCTGGGACAGCAGGCTGAGGCTCGCAGATGCCAGCAGACTCAATAAACTGATCTGTAAGGTCAGTAATGCTGTGGGGTTGGAGCTGGACTCCCTTAGGGTGCTGTCGGAAAGGTGGATGTTGTCCAAGATAAGGACGATGCTGGATCCCATACACTCCATGGCCAATGAGATTACCCATAGTGCACCACTGAACGCAGTAGCGGTTTTTGATACGGGCGGTTGCCCGGGGCGGCATCACGGGCACCGGCAAAAAAAAAATTGCTCATACTCATGCTGCCCCGACATCAGCCAGCGCATATTGGGAATGGCACAGGCACCGGTCGGTTTTCTATCACCCTTTTGCTGGGAGTAAGCGCGCCCTCCGTTTGCGAGGTGCGCATGCAGCACAGGGAGGAGAGGGCGGGGCCGCGGGGGAGTCTCTGGCTGGCTGGAGCAGCATCTAATCACCAACTCACAAAATAAAACAAAACAACAAACATGAAAACACCAGACATCATGATACAGACTTATAATTTGCACCGATGTTTTTTCGAAATTCTATAAAGTGAGCGCGCGAGCCCTTGGTGCGCGTGCTCGCTGCTGAAGTCAAAGTAAACTTTATTGTCATCTCCGCTACATACAGTGCCAGTGGGAGTGTTCGCCCGGGGCGCCAAACAGGCTAGGACCGCCACTGACTGAACGACACAGGAACTCATCCCTGCCTGTGGATATTTGTGTACGACTCCTCCATCTAATGCAGAGCACACAGAGCAGCAGTTACAGCCTGTAGTTTGTCCTTTACAGAGAAAATAACAAAGTTTTACAGCTTAGAGTATTTATCTGTAATATTCTGGACATTTATAGGTGAGCTATTTGTATATATGGGAGTTACTTCTAATATTTTGTAACTTTGTAATATTGTCTTATTTAATTTTTATCATTTATGCAGTAAAGGATTTCAAAAATAAAATGAATAATTTTGAAGACAGATCAGTGACTACAAATGGGGTCAGAATTCATCATATAAAGGTCATGTAAACAAAATGAACATTTTTATATGATAAATTCTGACCCCATTTGTAGTCACTGATCTGTCTTCAAAATTATTCATTTTATTTTTGAAATTTGCATTTTGTTAACTTTTTGCCTGTTTTTATTTTATACCTGGTTATCTGTGTGTGTGTGTGAGCTTTTGTCTAGAAAGGTGCTATATAAATCAAATGTTACTTATTTTAAAGTGGTTATTAAATGTGCGAGCTTGCATTTAGCTGCGTTTCTGACTCATTTCTTTCAACATTCGTTTGTCCTCGAGCTTATTTTTCTCTCTCACGTCAAACAGTTTTGAAACAAGTTTCACTTCTGATTTCATAAAAGCTAAAATTCAGCTATCGTCCTGTCACCACTTTCCTCTGTACTCATGTTTATTTACCACATTTTATGCTCTGTGATAAATAGTAATAAATCACGTTTTTGACTCTGAGATTATTCTGAGCCTTCATAGCGGTGATACTTATCAGGATCTGTAAAGACAGCAGCTATACGTGACAATAAGCAGCTCCTGCCCCTTAGGTGGGGTCAGGCTCATGAAGCTTTTATTTTGAAGTTAGACCTGCGTCATTTCTGCAAGTAGGTGTTCTGTTTTGGTTCTGTTTCCGGTTGGTCCAAAACTATTTCCTTCCTGTCCTCCCACACAAAAGCCCTTTCATAGTAAAAGCCTCAGGTACTTAGATTGTAAACACACGCACTGAATGCGCGCTCAGAGCGCCCCCAGCAGGCTGGCAGCGGAACAGCACGGAGCAGAAAGTGGGTCTGCGGGTGAACGTGATGGAACATCTGCAGACCCTAAACATCTGTCGCAGCTGCTTGATTATGAGAGTCCATCAGTGAATTATAATCATTATAATATTAATATTATAGCATTAACTATGTATTAATATGAGACCACATTGATCGGTTTATCCACCTCCGTGAGATGAATTAACGGATGTCACTGTGGTTCAGCGAGCTGCACTCAAACGGGAAAGTTCAGCTGTTAGCGGTAACGGAGCAGGTGGTCACCGGACCGACACGAACTGATTTACCGAGCGCGCAATCAGCGGATGCGCTTTTTAATGACGCGCTCCCAAAGACATCCAGACAGTTCACAGCCCAGCACAGACACGACCATCAGCACGTCTGCAGGGAAAACAGCCTTCTCACATCACCTGACTGACTACATTACTTCATTTAGCAGTGAGGAAAAGTGAAGCCCCCGTGTAAGTGAAGGACGTGGAGACTTGTTTCCTGTGGACGTGATGTCAGCTTTCCAATCGTTCACTGCGTGGCTCGGGACCCCGGTGTTCTGCCAAAAAGCGACTGTCCGTATTTAAACCGCTAAAAGAATCTGTTGGCCTGTAATATGTGAGATATATGTCAGGTGTGTCCCTCGTGAACGATGTCACTTCACCTTGAGCCACAAACAACATTCCTGTCACAACAAGTGTTTTTTGCACTGCATAAAAAATTCCGTTTTCTGTTTTTTTAACGGACGCTGACAGAAAAAGGAACATTGTGTCGAGTTTCAGTCCACTCTGTACTATTTACGGACATTTCCTTCAGTTATGACACGGAAAGTTCCGTTTATTCACTGTTTATTTTTCCGTTAAGAGAAAAACTGAAAGTTCTGTTTATGTGACCATTTACAGCCACTTCTTTTCACTGTAACTGTGTACTTCTTTATAATCTTACATTTCTATACGATTACAACCATTTTCTCAAAATTTGGTAGGAGAAAACTTTGTAAATGAAGCTTTGCTTAGTGCACAGCATCCGTACATTTAATGTTAAATGTTCTTTTATCCTCCTCAACTCAGAAACTATATTGAAATATAACAACAGCATCCATCTTGTCATAAAATGACTAAACAGCCAATAAACGAACAATCTTTCAAGTCTGAGGATTTCTCCTTCCTTGTGTTCATGTGCACACATGCAGTCCAGTGTTTCCTTCAAACAGGACACCTGACAAACAAAAAATGTAACATTTAACAATCTTTGCACATTTGATAATATCCAGAGTACCTTTACGTTAGAATCAGTGCCTTGTGGTTACTTCACCTCAGTGTGGTTTACATCCATGTCTGTCCAATCATGACACAGTATACACATGTAGTCAGTTATCGCCGCTCACCTTTGATTAATAAATTGTATTTCACTAGCAGGGACCACTTCCTTGGTAAGGATGGATGAGGAAGTGTGATAGTGCTGCGGTTTGGGGAAGGCCTTGAAGGGGACTGGCGACGGCTCTCAGGCCGGGCAGAACCCCGTGTACTAGCGAGAAATAAAGGAGCTCTGGGTGGGGTTAATCTGGGCTCTAAACTGAGCTGCTGTTAATTTGTGATTTCTGAGGCTGGTAACTCAGATGAACGTATCCTCAGCAGCAGAGGGACTCTTGGTCTTCCTTTCCTGGGGCGTCCTCATGTGAGACAGTTTCTTCGTAGTGCTTGATGTTTTGTGCAACTGCACTTTTGGGACACATTCAAAGGGGCGATCGTGGCTCAAGAGTTGGGAGGTCGCCTTGTAATCGGAAGGTTGCCGGCCTCGCGTCTGTCAGTGCGCCCCAGGGTGGCTGTGGCTACAATGTAGCTGCCATCACCAGTGTGTGAATGGGTGGATGACTGGATGTGTAAAGCGCTTTGGGGTCCTTAGGGACTAGTAAAGCGCTGTACAAATACAAGCCATTTTTAGCATTTTTACAGACTGACCTTCAGTTCTTAAAGTAATGATGGACTGTTGTTTCTCTTAGTTGATTGGTTCTTGCCATAACATGAAGTCTAACTGTTGTCAAATAGGGCTGTCAGCTGTGCACCAACCGGACTGCTGCAAGAAACTCCACATACAAACCCTGACAGGCACACCTGTGAAGTGAAACCATCTCAGGTGACTACATCATGAAGCTCACTGAGACAAGGCCGAGGGTTTACAGTGTGTCATCAAGGCAAAGGGTGGATACTTACAGGAGTCTAAAATACAACATATCTGGAGTTATCATCTTTTTCTTTGTTACATAATTCCACGTATCCTTGTGTCATATGTATTTAACTTCTTCAGTTTGAATCTACAGTGCAGAAAGTAATAAAAACAGGAAAAACAAGATGTGTCCAAACTTTTGACCGGCAGTGTCCCACATCTACCCTCACAGAACAATCTTTTCAATAACTTCTTTCCCCTGACAGTCAGACTGATGGCAAACCACTGAGCAATGTGCAATAATAACCTCTCACTGCCTCAGAAATATTATCATTCTTGTGTAAATTTATATTACTTTTGTATTTTGTACTGTCATGTTTATCCTGTAGTGTTTCATGTCCACTTTAACAGGTCAGCTTCTTGATTGGCTCTCATTGAAACAACTGAAGTCTGTATGTTTCAACAGTTGTGTGCGGTGACTGTCACAGAAAGGCGAGGACAGACGACGTCCCCTGCTCCATACACCCACAAACACCCACTATTTAGAAAGATAAATTAGATCAGATGAAAACACTGTTTGTGCTGCCGATCCGCACTCCTCGTTGACAGAAGAATGACTGTCTTACCATCCATCCATGCATCTTCTTCCGATTATCCGGGGCCGGGTCGTGGGGGCAGCAGCCCAAGCAGAGAAGCCCAGACCTCCCTCTCCCCAGCCACCTCCTCCAGCTTGTCCAGGGGAACACCAAGGCGTTCCCAGGCCAGCTGAGAGATATAATCTCTCCAGCGTGTCCTGGGTCTGCCCCGGGGCCTCCTCCCGGTGGGACATGCCTGGAACACCTCACCCAGGAGGCATCCTTGTCAGATGCCTGAACCGCCTAAACTGGCTCCTTTCGATGTGGAGGAGCAGCAGTTCAACTCTGAGCCCCTCCCGACTGTTTTACTATTTATATTCTATTCCTGCACAGTTGGTGTGGACCACCCACAATTTCACTGTGAACAACGGCAATTAAAGCTTTTTATTCTTATGTCTGCGATTGTCACACAGGCAGAAAATAAGCTCTTCTTTTGTGTTTTCACTGATTGTTTTCGATCTCCATCAGCAGCTTTACAAAGAACATGAAATAAGTGAGAAGAGAAAGAAGACATTTAAAGAAACCATCTTTTAAACCCATTGCTCCATTTGAAATACTTCAGGTCTGTTTTAAACTAAATTATAACATTTTAACAAAAAAGAATCTGATTTCAGACTCAAACTAGAAACAAATCAAACTCAGAGGATCATTCAGCGTATCAAGGTTTGTCCCAGAGGATTCAGTTTTTGTGACCCCCAAGTCCTCTTGTGACCCTCAGATCCCGTGAGCAGTGAGGGACCCTCGGGAATGCTGACGGCATTTTCCAAAGATCCGATTAGTCATCAGGAAGTGATTTAACACCCGCTGAAATGAAAGGCGGAGACCAGAGAGTAAGTTAACGTCACGTCTTTATTGCGTCACGTAGGAAAATAGATTCACATTAAAGTTCTGGCTTCTGTCCTCATCACGCTTCACTTTCTCTTCACAACAAACAAACACAAGCGAAGCTGCGTCACACTGCTGAACGGGAGGTTCATCCTCCACCGCTCCCGAAGTAAAGTGCAAAACAAAAAAGCAACAGAAAGGAGAGAGGGCGGAGTTACGGAGAAACAAACATCCAAAAGAGAGACCAGCAGCCACGGGAACACATGCAGAAAACCGATGGCGTTTCTCATGGCAACACCAGGAAGAAGAAAATCTGCACATCAACAAGCTCAACAACCGACAAAGCACGAGGCAGAAGGAAAACAACAGGAAACGTCAACGCCGCTGGTCACAGCTACAGACAAAAACCCGGCCCCCACAGGACCGCCAGGGCTCGCTCCCAACAGTGCCTCGTCATCTCGTCACGTTTCGTCAGTGAAGGTCTCTGACCCGGTGAGGGTCAGTAACAATCAGCTGTTCACATCTCAGAGGGCTCGCAGGGGAGCCGCTCTACACATGTACAGCACATATAAACAAGACAGGAAGTGACATCAGAAGGCGCCGTGTCGTCAGTCTGGCCCCTTGGAGTTGACGCCCTGCTACCCGGATCCCGATCGTTTAATCTTTGATTATCTGACCCGTTTCTGGTTTAGTTTGTTCGAGCACTGCGGCTCCACAGTGAACACCTCCCACAGACAGCTGCAAACCCAGGCTCCCAGTGCAGGGCCAGACTGGGCCAGAGCTGCTTTTAACTGGGTTATCCTGGAGTCCTTCTGCCCTTCAGGGATCATCAAAGATGAAGCAGGTTCACTTATTCAGATGAACCACAGTTTCTGGGGTTTGTGTCTCAGGCTTCGTCATGCTGCTTCACACCTGCTCGCTTGGTAGAGCAGGTGTGAAGCAGCTCAGGTCCACCTCTTTACCCCTCGACTTTCTCTCCCCCTGATTGGCTCTCTCACAATCACGACCGTTTATCTGAACGCCTTTGGAAACCGACTCTTAGACTCGCGTTCTGAACCACATGTCAGCTCTGCTCAGTTACTTGCGCTGTTAGTCCCAACTTCAGCTCTTTTTGCATCTTTGTCAGGTTTCCCAGTTTGCCCAGTAGCTCCTGCACAGGGAACAATCTCTTTGGGTTTCAGTCAGAACTTTTTGATTTCCAAAAGCAACATTTGACTTTAACATCAGGTCTGCAATAAAGTGATGAGGACAGAGTCAACGGTGCCTGGCAGCAGAGCGACTCGTCGGTCAACTCAGCAGCAACTTTGCCCACCGAGGGTTTTTTGTTTTTCTTTCTGGAAGCATCTAGGCCTCAGTCCACCTCAAAGGAAGCCTTAAAGCAACAGGGACCAGTTCAGGACCAGCAAGCCTTCTCAGTCCTGGATAAAATTCCCATTGAGGTCCCAGATCAGCACAAACAGGTCCCAAGAGGTCCGACGTTTCGTCAGAAAACCCTCCAGAGTCAGACGCTCCCGGAGTAACTCAGCATCAGTCCTACAGCTCTCTGACAAACGTGATGCGATTGGAAGCGGGTGGACTGCTGTAACCACAGTCCAGGTCAGGTGACTCGCCTGCGGCTGCCGTCAGACGCAGTTTACCGTACAAACTTTGTCTGAAGTAAACTGAGGCCTTTAGAGAGACGTCTTTACTTCTACAAACCGTGAAATGTAACTACTCTGTGCGATTACTTCAGCTCTCATAAAACACTCGTGTTTTCCTCTTTATTCATACTGTTCAACACTTAAAACTGAAACGGCCATAGTGCGGCCGGCCTCTCGTCAGGTGCAACCACAAAGCAAAACATAACTCATAAATACCTGTGACGTAGTCTCTCAATGCATATAACAACAAACTGGTAACACACACGGACTCTTTACACAGTGCAACGCTGGAGTCAGTCAGGGCCGAGGCGCGGCAGTTAACAGGACGCCGAGACGTGCCAGTCGGCTGAGTTTACACCATGCAGTCATATTTACATGCTGGCGCTTAGTGCAGTGCTGCCGTGTGCACCTTCCCATCATGCAACACGTGTGAATTAACAGTCATGATTTTCGACGTCCCGTTAACTGACCCGCAGCTCTCATTGTCAGAGGACAGAGGGAAGTGAGGACACACACTTGAACACGCCACATTCACACCTCCAGACGCGAGTACTGACAAACAGGGTTTTTACAAGTCTGAGATCACAGGATGAAGATGGCGAGGACGGCGGCAGTGCCGCGCCTTGCAGTTTGTAGCACCAATGATGAAGACGACGCCCGCGGGGAGCGAGAAGCTGTCTGACAGAAGTGAAGAACAATCGCTCAGCAATGTGACACTTCCAGAGTCCTCCCGAAGGAACCACAGAAGAAGAGCAGGAACCACTTCCTGTTACAAGTTTAGGGCACTTCCTGTGGCCGAAACCTTTGTTTTGGGTTATTTATTATTTTATTTTTATTAACATCAGCATCTCGACGTGGTCGTGTCACACTGCTGATCGGGACAGAGCTGTGGTGGCGCTCGCAGGGAGCTGGTTAGTGCAAAGGGTGCATGGCGTCTAACGGGCTCTGAGTGGGTAAATTCTTCGTACTGCATGCGAGCGTTGGTGGAGGGCGACTTGTGCTTTGCTCCTTGTGCCTGAGCTCAAGCTTCAAACCAGCCGTTCGATCCGTAAGGGCCAGATATCGTGTCGCTGCTGTGCTCTCTAGCGGGGGGGTCTACATCCACGTCATTAACATGAAAACAACAACGTGGCTGCCGGAGGAGGGGCAATTTTTCACCATAAATAACCTGCTGAAGTAAAAAATCACTTTCAGTAAATCGTCGCCGGGTGGTGAAGGTTTCCAGCACAGTTCACACAAAGTACTTTCTAGTTAAACAAATGTGGTGCTACTTGTCAAAGAACACATGGAAGCAGGTCTGCTGTGAGGTCATCTGGCCCTGACGGAAACAGACACGAGCACTTTAGAGTCTGTGACTGACTATTAATCATTTAAATGCAATCAAAGAAGCTGAACTAATAAAGAAAGTCGCGTTCAAACGTTTAGATCAAACGGCTTCTTTTTGGGGGGCACATTTAAAAAAATCACAAACCAACACGATAAAAACACAAGGCTGTTCAGAACAGGGGGCGGAGCCTCTGCTCCCCAAACGGCACCTCCTGGAGGCGACGGCCTACAGGGGAGCAGAGGCTGAGCTCATTACAGAGGTGGTTTCTCAGGTTTAACACACAGAACCTTTACAAGGCTCTGACCCGTAAGTACCAAACCCCGCCTCCTCCTCTGCACGTTTTAAGGTGAAGCGAAGCAGCAGACCAACAAATGTTCGGAGGAAGTGTGGCCGCGAGATGTGAGTGTTCTGGTTTCATGTATGCCCCTGACTGGCTGTCTGACGCAGCCAATCTGGGATCTCCACCAATGAGGAAGAAGACGTCAGACGGGCGAGGCTTTGTAGCGAGTGAGGTAACAGGGTTAGTGCCCCTCCCTCTGTGAGGATGTGCTGCTCTCTGCTTCCTCTTTCACATTCTTCATCACTGTGGCGGGAGAGGCGGAGCCAGCAGAGGAGGTGGAAGGAGGAGGTGGTGGCGGCAGGCTGACGTGCGGCTGCACCGGCGTCAGCGTGATCTCCACCTCGCCTTGCTCCTCGTGCAGCGTGGGCAGTGGGAGGGGAGGCGCTGGCAGGTGTGCGGTGGGCGGCGTGGTGGCGCTGTTGTTGTTGCTCGGTCTTGGAGCTTTCTGGATGACTTCCACCATCTGGGTGCGCCCTGACGCCGCCAGCTCCCAGCTCTGGTTTCCCGGGCTCTGGAGCAACAGCAGCGGCTTACTGTGGCGGTCCACCTCTGGAGGGCACTGCACCACCACGCCACGGTGCTCCACTGCACCCAGAACCATGCCGGGCGGTTCCTGGATCACCAGCTCCAGCACGGGCTGTGAGGAGGCCGACGACGAGGAGGCTTTCTGGATGACGCCACCCGTCACAGAGCTGATGATGGAAGGAGGAGGGGGTGGCGCAGGTGGTAGGGGTGGAGGAGGAAGAGTAGTGGGCGGGGCTGGCAGGGAGTCCTCGGGGCGAGGTTTTCTCGGTCGTCCTCGTTTCCGTTTCACGGGCGTCGTGTTGGTGGGGGTGCTACTACCGATGGCGCTGCCACTGGACACCACCACCTCCAGGGGACGCTTGGCTGCTCCACCTCGAACCTTCTGGACCACAGAGGTGGGGGCTGAGGGGGCATGCTGCTGCTGAGGGGGAGGAGGCGGGGCAACCTTCTCCCTTTCGTAGGACAGACAGCTCTGAGGCAGAATCATCACAGGAAA